>NC_059508.1:22400000-22700000 GCF_914767665.1 Harmonia axyridis | reverse complement strand
AATACAAATATACCCCTAGCTACACTAGCGCCATCTATTTATCATGTCCGCTGGACACTTTTTCAATGCGAACTGTGGACCATAGATTACAATAAAATTAAGCTGGAAATGAAGAAACGAAATACAGATAATTTTGTGGGATTGGAATTTTTTATTTCGAGCACAGTTTGGAAACTATCTGTTTGAAAATTATTATTATTATTATATATATTATTATTGAAATTTAATATGAGGCGCACGCGCACTTCTATATTCTACCTAATAGACTAAGGGCCAGTTGCACCATTTGCCTAAACATTATTTAAAAATTTAAACGTTGATTACTCTATGATTTCTCAAGAGAAATCAGAAATTAATCAATGTTTAAATTTTAATCAATGTTCAGGCAAATGGTGCAACTGGCCCCTAATATTAGGTATATGGCTCGACCTGTACATAGTTAAGAAGAAGAAAAATATTCTATGTTCGTCAACCATGCCGGGTTTACAAATTGTAAGTAACCTCAGTTTAGCGAACATTCTTTCAAGAGTTACTTTATAAACAGTTGTTGAAGTGATATTTCTAGTGGAAAGTTTCATGTTTGAATAGAAAATTGTTTGAATATGGAGGTAATTTTTTCAATACTAGCTTAGGGTTGTTTTAATTTATTCGAATATTTTCAAATATCAGTTATATTTCATGTAGTTAGTTTTTTTTTATTGGTTTATGGATTTTCAACCATCATAACAAAAAATTTATTACAATTCATGAATTTTCGACTTTTTAGTTTGTTTTCTGGAAGTCATAGACTACTCCATTCAATGAGAAATTGCAGTTTTCCTTAGTTGAAGTTTTTCCTCGAAATATCCTTAAGTATAGAATTTGCTTGAGACCCCTCTCTTTTTATATCTACGTAAAATTGACTGAATGAACAAAAAAATATGCGGCGCACGCGCACTTCTTTATTTTACCCAATAGACAAAGGGCCAGTTGCACCATTTGCCTAAACATTAATTAAAAATTTAAACGTTGATTACTCTATGATTTTTCGAAAGAAATCAGAAATTAATCAATGTTTAAATTTTAATCAATGTTTAGGCAAATGGTGCAACTTGCCCCTAATATTAGGTATATGACAAGATCTGAAGTGGTGATCCAAAATTTAATTTCACTATAGATTGGTGGTGTAGGATCAGGCATCTCATAAGCAAAATATTAGGGGAATCTCTCAAACCCTCTCTACCACAGATCATTTCATCTGAGGGACCTTCGAATACAATTTTATATTATAACAAACTCATATATATCAAAGGCCTCTCAGAGAGACTATCCAAGGTTATTCAAAAGGAGAACGTCAGGGTGTCTTTCAAAAGTTCAAATACCTTAGGAAAGAATTTTTTCAGTGTTGTCAAAAACCCGACACCAACTCTTCTGAACTCCAATGTTGTATATAAAATCAGCTGTCTACATAGGCCAGACGGGCCGATATCTGAAATCCAGAATACAGGAACATATTAGGTCTGTCCGTTTGCCGATCTCCAACCCTAAAACAGCCTTGGCCGAACATTGCCTGAATGAAAGTCACAACTTTAATTTTGAAGACGTCAAAATATTAAATAGGGAGCCATACTTGAGCAATCGGCTAATTTTTGAGATGTTACAAATAAGTATCCATGACTCAGTAAATTCTAGAGCTGACATACAACAACTTAGCCGATTCTATTTTTCCTTATTAAAAACAAATACCCAACTACGGAATAATAATAGAACAAAATAAAGATTTCTAGCCCCTATCGACTTCATTACTTCAGCGCATCACATACATACGTCAAAGTTTTTTACCCTAATTGTTTCGAGTCCGCTGTTCCTTTAATTTCACCTCCGTCTGTCGACATACTATCTATGCATCGGTCGCATTGTTTGTCCCCGGTTTTTAATGTACATATTATGATTTCTTTACACGTCAAATATTGGAGAATTGATTTAAATTTTAATAAGATGATTTTGGGAAGATACATTTGTCTAGCTTGTAAGTACTTTGTTTATACCTATATGTGTTATATTACTTTTTATTTTTACTCTTATTTTAAACTAAAAATGTTTTGAATTTTATAATGCTTCTTTGTATATATAAATTATACCAGACCATCCTGATATTTTCTAGTCAATAACTTTTAGTAATACTCATCTTTCCTTTATTTTGTAAACACCTTCATCAATGTTGCAAATGATGTTTTCCGTAAATTTTGTAGAGCCCTGAGGATGGAAATAAATTTTTCCGAAACGTCGGCGAACTAACAGAGTATCATTTTCCTGTTTCTCTGATCCTACACCACCAATCTATAGTGAAATTAGGTATATGGCTCGACCTGTACATAGTTAAGAAGAAGAAAAATATTCTATGTTCGTCAACCATGCCGGGTTGACAAATTGTGAGTAACCTCAGTTTAGCGAACATTCTTCAAAGAGTTACTTTATAAACAGTTGTTGAAGTGATATTTCTAGTGGAAAGTTTCATGTTTAAATAGTTAATTGCTTGAATATGGAGGTAATTTTTTTAATACTAGCTTAGGGATATTTTCATTTATTCGAATATTTTCAAATATCAGTTATATTTTATATAGTTGGTTTTTTTTTATTGGTTTATGAATTTTCAACTTTCTTAACGAAAAATTTATTACAATTCAAGAAATTTCGACTTTTTAGTTTCTTTTCATGTTTTCTGGAAGTCATAGACTACTCCATTCAATGAGAAATTGCAGTTTTCCTTAGTTGAAGTTTTTCCTCGAAAACTCTTCAAGTATAGAGTTTGCTTGAGACCCCTCTCTTTTTATATTTACGTAAATTTGACTGAATGAATAAAAAAATAAAGATTTTTCCGAAAAACTTTTCATTAGATATCTATAGGAATCTCTTCAACTCATGAACCGTTCAGCTTATACTCAAGTATTGCCATATTGCTGAAATTATCATCAACCAAGCTATCTGATAATGCAATAATATACTGGGTGTGCCGTTTGAAATAAGAAGGTAGTAATCTGAAATTGATTAAATTTTCAGCACAAAATTATTATTAGTTTTCCATAAACAATAAGCCATCGCGGTGAATCACTCTGTACATCATTATCATTCAGCCTTCTGCTTCCACTGAGGGATATAAATTTCGCCTTACTGGTTTATGACTGTTTTGCAATTATCTCTGGCCAAGCGTTTTTATAGACTATTTCAAGGGACTTTGGATATACTATATACAGAAATATTATAATTTCCAAAATGATTTCCACTATTATATTGTTATTTTTTTTTTCAGAATCTACATTTCTTGGAGTTAACTCAGTTAGAAGAAGAAGAGGTATTATTAATAACATATTATTTACCAATTCTAGTGAATACAAATTACCCTGTAGAGTTAAACAAAAATTTTCTGCAAGTAAATATAGAGATCTCAATTATTCATGGTCAATATGAATATGTAATATAATAATGAATCAACTAATATCAACTTTTTCAGAAAATGAGTGTAGAAAATCTGTAATCAATTACAATGGATTATCAATTACAAAACCTTTTATCCAGAATGAGATGACAGGAAAACATTCCAAACCTTCAACTCCCCCTAGTTCAGCTGTAAAAACAGTTGAAATTAATGCAAGAGATAATACAGAGATAATCAAAAATGATACAATTTCCAATAGGACAATTGAAAAAATTTAAAGTAGCATCTCGAATAAAAATGAATCTAAAATTGTGGAGCCCACAGTAAATGTATGGAAAAAATCATGGGCTAGTCTATTTGATAAAGATGTTAAAACAATATCGAATGAGAAAATAGACAATAAAATTAATGATTCACATGTTACATCTTTAAAACATACAAAAGTAGTCAAAAAAATAGATTCAGCCACTCATATGTTAGGAGGTGAGTTCAAAACCATATCTTTTTTTATATATTTATCTTACTTTCAACTAACAATTTGCTTACATCTACAGTAGATAATTATTTTACTTAGTTGAACCCATTTTACTCGATGAAAAGTGGAATGCTTTGGTTTTCACCTACAGATATCAGTGAAAATTCAAGTTTCTATCATGGTTAGTAATATTTTTAAATTTTCAGAATTTCTCAAGAACTATTAAATTGCTGGGACGCAAACCAGTTTTAAACCCAGGTGTTTACGAAACAAAAGTAACTTTTGTTATATAAACTCAATATTACAAGCCTTACTTGCTTGCCCACCACTTTGTAATCTCCTCAAACGGCTATCAGAGAACTTCACTCACAATAATGCACTGAAATCAATAACAATGAGTGAAAATATGTAAGTATGAATTAATATAATTTGCAACTTTGATTGAATAACAATTTTATATATGTATTTTCATTATTCAACTATTCCAGGTGTAAATTTATGAATAACTTCGATAATCTGCCCAATGTAAGACGCAAGTCACGTTCAAAAAAGAAAAACAAGAAGCAAACTTTCGTCAATATAGACAATGGCAATTCGTTTGAGGCCTCATCGTTTTATACGATGCTAAACGGAACACGTAGCGATTCTTTCCTTGTTGAAGGCCGACAAGAAGACGCCGAAGAATTCTTGGGCCTTCTGTTGAATGGACTCAATGATGAAATGATGGGAATAATGAAATTGATTAGCCATGACGAAAATATTCAAGCAGCTAAAAAAGAAGTGAAAATAGATGTGGATGATTGGAAAGTTATTGGTCCTAGGAACGAAGGGAATGTAACAAGAGAAATACAAATGGACACGACACCGATTAGTGATATATTCGGAGGACTTCTCTGTTCAAGAATCCATAAAACCGGAGACGAAACTTCAGAAAATATTGAACCATTCCTAACATTGCCATTAAATATTAAGAAAGCAAATAACATAGCTGAAGCATTAGAAGGCCTTACAACCAAGAACAAACTAGAGGGTCTGACATCATCGAAAACGAAAGAAACGGTTGAAGCATGGCAGCAAGTGATGATAGAGAAGTTGCCTGTAGTTTTAGTATTACATTTGAAATGCTTCGAATACAGAATGAATGGCTGCACTGAAATAATGAAGACTATAGATTTTCCCATCAATCTGCAGATTGATTCTAAATTATTATCTGGAAGGACGAATACTTCAGCGGAGAGACAATATAAATTAATATCTGTAGTATACCATGTAGGAAAGGAGGCCAGCTATGGGCATTATATAGCAGATACTTTCCATTCGGGGTATAATACATGGTTGAGGTTTGATGACTCTAAAATAAACAGAGTTACGGAAGAAGATGTTCTTAAACGTCAAGGAGATAGAGTTCCTTATTTATTTTTATCGAAGGAGTGATACGGTGTGAAGTGTAAAGATTCATTGATAAAGTTGTTAATTTGTACAGATTAGATTTAAGGATGCTGAACATTGTAATATTTTTCTGTTGTTTCATGAGTGATGCCATGAATTGTATTTCAGGAGAATATGATAAATTGACAATACAATGTTATATATATATATATATATATATATATATATATACTTCGAAAATGTGATTACGAGATCCCTGTAAAATTTCAACGCTACGAGGTCCATGTCTCATAAACCAACAATCCGAGATCCTCTCCTATATACCCTATATACGTGGTATACCGCGAGTCAACGAGATCCGTTCGACGTTGCCACCCTGACGGATCTCGTAAGATGCGAGATGAGTATCAAAATCTTTGTATATCAATAAGGGTCAAAATAGCATATTCGTCGGATCTCGCAAGATGCAGAACATGTCGTGTACTTGGAATATGTATTTATGCCAACGTTATTAATTCCATTAATGTTTTTCCTGAAATGATTAGTTTTTGAGTGGTTGTTTCTACGAATGATCGCTCTTCATTTCGTATTGATTTCTGTATTTTAAAAATTCTTCTTTTTCAGAATTTTTTTCAAAAGGATCTCAAAATTTAGTTTTTCCGGATGACGAATTCGTCTTCGAATTGAATGGTGTTCCTGTTGCCGTGTTTACGATTTTTTCGAACTAGATACTCAAAATTTTCAGGGTAGATTCAGATGGCAAAAATCTCAGTCTAGTCCGTTAACGGGCTAAATCTGATCAGAGGTTCCGGAAATATTGCTTTTCGAAATGTTATGTTATCAATAATTCAAAACTGCAGGTTTCATTTCGATGAAATTTTGCATTTATCATAGTTCAGATGAACACTGATAATTCCTAACGCCTTGCACAATTTCTTGTTCCTTGTTCAACCAGAGCCAGAAAAATATAAGGAAGAATATCGAAAAAATATAGATTACAGATTCGATCGACTTGAATATTTGCGTGTGAATGAAGAATAGCCATCTTAAGCTTCTCGCGAAGTTTAGTTCAGGTTCCTCATCTAGAACCAGAGAAAATGCGAAAGGAATATCGAGAAATAAAATCCTGACATATGTCAATGAGGTAAGATGATGCTATTGGCTATTCGTGAATTTTGGCACGTATGTGAAAAAAAAGCAGTTCCAAACTCCGTGCAAAATTAAGATCTGATAACATAACCAGAAATATAAAATTTTTAAGAATATTGAAAAATAAACGACTCATATTTCGTTGATTAGGAGTGAATCGTGTAGAAAACTTGCGCGAGGATGAAAATTAACCTTTTCAAGCTTCCTTCAGAATTTCTCATGGATATCATATCCAGAACCATAGAAAATTTGAAAAAAATAGGAAACTATAGAAAACAAAATCTCGATGCTTCAGTGGCAAAAGATCCACCAAATTGTAATTTTGTATGTATAGGTACAAAGCAAATCATTTCAAGCTTCGTGCCAAATTTGGTGTGCATAGCATCACCATCAGAATGATAAAAAATGAAGTTAAATATAAAAAATCGTCATATGTTAGTGACGAAATATCGGACCAAGTATTTTCGTGTACATAATAATAGCAATTCTAAGCTTCGTCCAAAATTTTGAGCTGACAAACAACCAGAGATGCAATTGGTTCATGGATAAAAATGACCGTCAGTGCTTTTCCCAATTTTTTCTCGAATTTGGTTCATGGACATCACATGCTATGTATTTTTAACTCAATTCTCATTCTAAATTCCATCAATTTCGGTTTCATTTTTTCATTTAAAATGCAGTATTTCAATTAAACCTCCTCTGAAATGTCATTCTTTCTTTAATTATTTTTTCAAAAATTCAGATGCATTCTCCGTATTGGTTTCTCGAACTAAACAATCTCTTTATGATTTTTCATATTTGAGTTATAACATGTTTTCATAATATGTTGCTCAGTTTCTTCATTACAAACTCAGTTTAGGAAATGTTCAGGAGATAAATGAGGGAAATATTCTCAACAACAAATGTATTTAGAATATAATTTACAAATCATTTCAGATTGAAAGAAATTCAAAAAACAGGAATAATAACTTGATTTTCGAAAAAGTTATAACCATACACAAATACAGGCAAACATACATCATTTGTTTCGATATGCGTTGAAAACAAACGCTTTTATTTGTTTCCAAGTTGTATTGTTCTCGAGATTCATCGCGTAATTCAAATAAGCGATTCGATTCTAGATTGTCCCCACCCTCTTGATCGGCTGGCCGATGTATCCCAAAATTCCAAATAACCCGCATCGACTCCACTCGACCCAGTGTACAATTGAAATTGTCTTTATATTTCTAGTTCGAGCTTGAGTTATCAAGCTCGAACTTACTTATGCAAATTCCCTCAAGAATGAGATTTTCAGAGCCGAGTTTTCATATTATCATATTTTCTCGATAACACAGAAATATTTCTTACGAGATAGATCTCATGTCAGTAATTTCTAATTGCTTTCTTATTCATGTGATGAATGAAAATGTTGTATGAAAATAAGTGTTACCTACTATTAAAAATTATGGTCCGATAATCACTTAATCTTTAAACGGTACGAATACATTATTCAGTGAACCTGATATGTTATAATTAACCATTAATTTTATACATTATTGTACATTGGTCCCAGTGGATTCCACTGAAACATCAGAGATTTGATAATATTATTCATATTATTCAATAATTAAATTATGTCACAACATTAAAAAACTGTGATAACATTCCCGCGCAAACAAAATGCTTAGGGAAGTCCCAAATTTCTTCGGCCGACCGAGTATGTATCAAGTCGCTATCGCCGTGAGCCGTAGGTCCTGTATACAATCATGACTGAAGGGTCGGCCAGACGACCAAGTGTTGAGTTGAAAAACTGATATGAATGCGTTAAAAGTTATCTTCGTCTGGGCGAATTGGGTTATACCTGCCAACGCTTGAAGTGTCGCCCTGCATATCGGCCTTTCTTCGAGATGTCACCTAATTGAGGTCGATGTGTTAGAATGGAGACACGTCAATATTATTCATAACACTATTGCTTCTTTTCCTAAAACGTTCATATACAGAGTGTCCATCAATTTTTCAGAATAGCTTAGAACGTCAGAATAGCTCTTAGGAACTAATACTATTCATGTAACTTCAGAATAGGCCGTCAAACGTTTTGTTGATTCTCTGCATGATATTTTCCGGAAAATATGAAAATATTCAAGCGCCATAACTTTCGAGCCACAGAATAATTATTATGGTTTGATATTCTGTCACGTAACCTTCAAGTCCTGATAAATATTCATAACATAATTCAAACGTAGTGTTAATAAACCTTTTTGGTATATACTGAACTAACATATTTCTGAGATAATAATAAAAAAATAAGGAAAATGTTTCATTTCGAGTAGAACAAATTCACACACCCATGAAACTTCGATGGTTTAAATACACAGAGTGTATTTGGTTCCAAATTGAAATAGAATATTCCCATTGAAAAATAAATAAGACTTTTTCAATGTTTTTTTCTCAAAAATTGTTCGTTGCAGAGAATATAATAAATTATAAGTAATTTTTATTGGTTAATAGTGAAATTTCCAGACTTTTTCAAACATCTTCGAAAAGGTTAGTTTTTCCGGATCCGAAAAAATATACATTTTTCACTGGAAATTAAATGAAGAAAGCGACATTTTTCTGATTTTACCAGTGGCATGAAAAATAGAAAAGAAAAGGAACCATGTAAGCCACTGGTGGCATCTGCAAATGTGATTATTTGTTAAAATGAAGCACCTTTTGAACACAAACATACTTTCAAATTTAATTGGAAAATTTTGAGAATTGTGAAAGTATTGTGTAAAGTTACTTTAAATTTTTTATATTCACTGTAATGATCGATTTTTGGAAAAAAAATTTAGGATTCTCATTTATTTTTCGAGGGATATTTTTCTTTCTGAATTTGGCACTAAGTTTCCAGACCTCCGTCCCTGAGGTCTTTTTTCGAAATAATCAGATGATATCAGAAGGCTGATCACAGATATCTTGCTTCTTTCTGAGTTAATGTTACAAATATTTCGCTATATTTTGGTTTCTGTTGGACATATTCGAAATATTCTAAAATATTTTTTTCAGTAATTTTTATGATTTATATGATACTGGTAACAGATCATTTGATGCTGGTAACATATCATAGAAATTAATTACCGTTTTAGAGACACAGAGCAAAGTTGATGTTTCTCAATGGAACACCTTATATTTTTCAACGCAGTTTTTTGTCCGCAGATTTGTCTTGAAGAATCCAGTTATTTTTCAAAAAATGTCATCCGTTTCAAAGATATTGAGTTTTTTGACGTCACTGTTTCGATAGGACACCTTTTATATGAATAACTTTCACTTATTTTGATATTTAATTCATTTTGTGTTTCTCCAGTGATATTATGGTTCATAATTTGTGCATGAAACATCATAGAAATTAATAACCGTTTCAGAGATATAGAGGAGAGTAGTTCTTTTTCAAATGGATACCCAATATAAGACTTGACTAAAACTATACAATGAACGAAATACATGAAACATATTGAAATATATTCAATCGAAAAAATTAAGTCTGTTATCCGTTTCAAACATGGGACACCGTTCTGATGAGACACCTTATTCAGGATGAGTTTATAGTGCTCGATCGGTCGATAAATTCTGTTAATTTTGGGCTGGGAAAATCATTCAAATTTTTACGGAATCGACAGCACTCAACGCATAAGCTTAAATTATTCTGAAAGTAGTGAAACACGATACCAACTCATTTTTCAAATGGGAATGCCAATTTTCATATAATACTAATAACCTACATGAAGTTCTGATTGAGAAATACCCCACTTGCCATCATTCATCTATAGTACTTTTTGACAAAGGTCATTTTCTTCGAAGAATTTCATGGTTTTGATGGTTTCAATTGAATATCATCTTGGAAACCGTTCGACATAATTGAAGGATTCATTTTTTATTGAATTTCCAAAAAATATTTCAGTCTTCTGCAAATTTACGGATTACTCTGCCGGTTAACCGGAGGACTGCAATTTTTTAAAATTGTTGTTCATAAGTCTATTTTTTGAAACCGCATATCCTGAATTTTTTGTCGGATATTCCTATATATATGTCATTCATTTGGAGATTTAATTCATTTCGTGTTCATTGTAGAATTGTAATAATAATAGGGTGTCTCATCTTAAAAATACCACCACTCGCTTATTTATTTAACAATATTTCATTTCTAATTGAATAGGAACAGTGTATATATTACATAATAACAATTATATGATGGATACAAAATAAATTAAAACTCAAAATAAATGAAAAATTTTTAAAGGGTGAGTCAAAATTGCTCGATCGGTCGATAACTCCAGTAAATTTTGGATCAAATCAAAGAAATCAACAAGATATTTAAAACATTCATTCAGGAAAAATGAAATGGAGACTATGCGAACAAACAGAAATATAGTTTATGAAATTTTTGCCTGTCAAATAGCCCAGTGAGTAGTATTCAAATTTTATCTGGACAATTTGTGCCTAAAATAAATTAATTTCAAAATGCTTCGCATTTCATGTTCTATACTGTCATTTGGACAAAATGAAATGGAGACCACTTGAACCAACAGAAATATAGTCAGAATTCTTCTAGGGAGTTTGAAATGACTGCATATTTTCAGCTGAAAAAGTGTCATCAATATGTATCGCTCATATGATCTGCTCAGATGTCTGCAAACTTTTTTAATAATTGAAGTTCGAATTGAAGAAAGTTTGCAGACATCTGAGCAGTTCACATAAGCGATAAATAATTTCGATGACTCTTTTTCAGCTGAAAATATGAATTCATTGTGAACTCCCTAAATTAATTGTGTTTGTTTCTGTTAGTTCAATTGGTCTATTTTGCTGATTTCTTTGATTTGGCTTATCTTCAATTGATATTATTATTTGGTGTGAAATAGAGTTGAGTAATGTTATACCTTGAAATTGTATGCGTGAAAAGCATACTGCCAAAAAAACATGAAATGCGAAGCATTTTGAAAATATTTCATTTTAGGCACAAATTGTCCAGATAAAATTTGAATACTACTCACTAGGCTATCCGACAAGCTAAAATTTCATGAACTATATTTCTGTTTGCTCACATGATCTCCATTTCATTTTACCTGAATATGTTTTAAATATTTCGATGATTTCTTTGATTTGTTCCAAAATTTACCGGAATTATCGACCGATCCAGCACTTTTGACTCACCCTGTAAATTTTTTCATTTATTTCGAGATTCGATTTACTTTGTATCCATCGTATTATTGTTATTATGTAATATATAGGGTGTTCCCGTTTAATTAGAAATGAAATATTGTTAAATAAATATAGGAGTGTTGTATTTTTAAAATTGGACACCCTATATGACTGGATTACAATTCTACGATGAACACGAAATGAATTAAATCTCCAAATGAATGACAAATATATAGGGTGTCCCATGAAAAAAATTTGACGAAAATCTCAATTTCTTCCAAAAAGTTGACATTTTTGGTAAAACGATAACAGAATAATTTTTCTACAAATCTGGGGCTAGAGAACTGCGTTTCTAAAGGGGACACTATATTTAGAATGTCCATTTAGGAAACATCAACTTTTTCTATGTAGGTACTTCAAAACGATAATTAATTTCTATGATTTGTTATGAGTATTATATAATAAATCATAAAACCTACTGAAAAAAAGTATCAGAATTTTTTGAACATCTCGAACAGAAACCAAGATATACCGAAATATTTGAAACAATTATTTTTCAGAAACGCCCTGTAACTCGAGAATCGAGATATCTATGATCCTTGAATATTTTTCTTTGTCTTATAGTTTTCGAGATGCTTTCAGTGAGGATCAAATTTAAGACACCTCGAAGATATATGATATAACTTAAAGTTATTAGTTCCTTAATAATTTTTTCATATAACTATATTTATACGTAAAGGACAATCCCGTTGTGAATTATATAATTACAAGACATTCTCTTCATTCACCGTGAATTTCCGAAGTGCATAGAGTTCCAAGACATTTTGATACACAGCATAGGGTTCCAAGACATTCTTGTCATATATGTATTAAGCCCACTTTCATCTTCCACCATCAAATTTCCTTGATGACGAATGAATTTTATGTCCTCCAACCATAAATATTTCCAATATAAAAAAATATTCTAGAAATAACATATGAGATGGAAAAAAACGAAATCATAGAAAAACTATACCTTTGTATAGGGTGGGTACTCTGTTAAGTCAGCCGAAAGCTACGTGATTTATAAACTGGAATGTTTTGAGAAACACACGTGAAGTAGAGGATGCTATTTCATGAAATTATTCCACAATTCTCCAACTTGATTTGAAACGTTATTTGAAATGATTTCTTATGTGACAATGTTGGTAATTGTTAAGAATTATTTAATTATTTGACCGAATCGGACTGCAGGTAGATCCGAAATAATCAGAAGTACACTACGCTTGGCCTCTCTTCAGCAACAAAGTGAAAAGATTCATATTCCTCATTACAGTATGGTAATACAACTGATTCGATTTGAAAAGGTTGAAATAAAATATGGAAAGCAGAAGCGATAGTGTTATTTTACATGGTTGCCGAAAAAATATTGTACGCAACACGCCCGAAAATGGTTTTTTTGGACTCACAGACACAGAATTTTGTCTATTCGTCCAAAAAAACCCTATTTTCCGAACTTATTACGTAAATTACTATTCTGTATTTGTTCCAAACATGCCCGCCGCTAAATAAAAGTACGAATTAGTAGTCCTAGTACAAATTTTTTATTCGTTGTTTGAAAAATTGTTAAAGACAAATGTGGTCACAACATTATTTAATTGTTTTTGAAAATTAATCTTGATACATAAACTTGATGATAAACTTATCCATTTTCAAGAAAAAAATTTAACGAAATTATAAGATTTGATTCTTTTGAAATTGGAATTCAAGCAATTCGATGAAGATGTTCTAATAAAAACTGATGTTTTTGATACAATTATTGGGCTCAAATTTGTAGTAACTTGTTAGAAATATTTTTTTCAACACCCTGTATATCAGAAGTGAAAAGATTTAGCACCTATATTTGCATTGACTTTATTTTAATTGTCATTCGTCTTCTAGAGAAAAATTAATTTTTCAAAAAAGAAGAGGAGGTTCTCGGGGAACACCAGGTGTGAAGAAATCTTCTTCCCTTACAATTTACTGATTGAAAATTACAACAAAGCAACGAAAATTTAATTCAACAATACCTAATTTCTCCCAAAAAAACATACACGAATATTGCGTATATATGAGAAATTATATTGAAGCTTTTTAATGATACCTACAATCTGCCTTGTGTTATTCGAAATCATTTAGTTCCTGTCCAAGTTATGATATTTTGCGTTCCCCCTACATTTATTTTCAGTAGCTACTTCCGTTTGTTGTTGGAAACATAATCAGGTTCATTAGGCTTATGTAACATTTCAATTTTCATGGAAAATATTTCTTGAGAGAATGTAACACAACTTTTCCTCCAATAAAATTTCTTTAAAATAAAATTCACCGATATCACTTTCGGTCTCAAACAAATTGGCATGCCATCCGTTATGATGATATCCATTCTTAGAATTATAAATTAACAATAACAAAATCCAAAACAAACATCTATTGACTCACACCTGAAGGTTTTCAGATAGTCGAGAACTTTGGTCGAATCGAGTGTGTTTTATTTCATAAAATCAATTCAACATTTAATCTCCTCAATTTGAGCTCTACCAATAATTTTTTTTGTGCGCAAAGCCTACCACAACTTCATGCAGATATAAGAACACTCAATATTTTTCTGTGTCGAGTTCATCAAATATGCAAAAGAATGGTACGTCTTGAAGGATTTCATTTATATTATTAATTCTGAAAAATAGTGATATTTCTTCTTATAAAGATAAAGCACTTCAATACATATATTTAAGAAAGTGTTAGTTTTCGGTTATTAGATATGTACTTCTCTTTATTAATTTCGTTCAATTTCACTTTTATGATGTATTTGAACATGTACATTCAGAAGTTAGAAATTCCCAATAAAAACGTTCTGGTAGAAACTCACTTCAAATACACTTATCG
Organism: Harmonia axyridis; assembly: GCF_914767665.1. Classification (NCBI taxonomy): domain Eukaryota; kingdom Metazoa; phylum Arthropoda; class Insecta; order Coleoptera; family Coccinellidae; genus Harmonia; species Harmonia axyridis. The sequence goes on along the minus strand of NC_059508.1, from coordinate 22,685,514 downwards.
GAAAAACAACTCAAACTGCGCTAGTAACAAGCGTCGTCGAGAATTCGAATCCCAAGGAGCGAAATATACCTATGTCTTCTCAAACCCTTCTCGGAAACATTCACGTAGGTGAATCAACCCGACATGCATAATAGGTATGTATTTAATTTTTCAAAGTGATAAAGAGTTTCGACTTTCCGAGATCCACACAGTGTTGCATTTTACGGATCTCTCAAAGTTCGTATGGCACCTCTACCACGATATACATTTTCGATGCCAGCGCCAATTCTCTCAAACTTCATTTGTACAATTTGCATGTAATTAGTGACCGCTATGAGCTCCATCTCAAACTTCGCCAGAATGATATATACTACCTCAGGATACCGAAAATGAACGAAATACGTTACGAGATCCGGCCATCGGATCTCATGATCTCGTAGCGTTGATAACTTGGTTGTATACGGATCTCGTATTCCTACACCAGACATATATATATATATATATATATATATATATATATATATATATATATATATATATATATATATATATATATATATATATATATATATATATATATATATATATAATAAATTTAATTTAAGTTTTAGGAAAATTAATTTCTTCAAAAAAACAAACAAAATTTTACATTCATACAAAGTTCGTTTATTAAAATATAATATTTATTTTTTATATACATATATATATATATATATATATATATATATATATATATATATATATATATATATATATATATATATATGTATATAAAAAATAAATATTATATTTTAATAAACGAACTTTGTATGAATGTAAAATTTTGTTTGTTTTTTTGAAGAAATTAATTTTCCTAAAACTTAAATTAAATTTTTATGAGAACTACGATCCCAGGAAGGAAAAGAAGGTCGTCTTCGTGGAAATTCCAATAAACCATTAACAGTATTAGCTATTTCAGGATTTTGGACTCTTTATTCCTTTTTCTTTGCTCTTGAAATCAGGTGAATTTCGCTCAATGTAATGAAAAAAAACTTGACCAAACTTTATAATTTCTCCTTGTGTTCAGCGGCGCTACGTTCTCCTACTTCTGTAACCTAGATAAATGAGGATATTTTGGAAAATCGTACCTCATGCACTCGAATCATGTTATTTTTTTTTTGTTTCACAAAAATCATAAATATACCAGTCATGAACTCTGAATTAACCTATATCTTTAATGACCCAAAACAAAACACTCATTAATTTCCGTTTTATAACCTATTATTCCTTTTCCTGGGTCAGAACAATTTTTTTGGAGAATTCTCGTCTCTGATTACTATAAAATTTCTTTCTTCTATTGGTCCTCTAATTCACTTGAAAATCAAAACTTAGTTGAATAATTACTCAAAAAAAAGATCTGTCCAAGGTCAGATTGGATTTCTTCAAATTTTATCATCCTGGATATTAGACATGAGAACTCAGAATATATTGAATTTCTCTCTTACTGCAGTTAAAGGTCTGTGCTTATAATTTACATCTGGTGTACGCTAATAGTTTCGATTGTCTGGGATACCAACTATTCAATGGCATAGGCCTCGATTTGGTAACATTTTGGATGTTCCACCATTTACTAATGTACATGCCTAAAACCTCTAGAATTTGCTTCAGAATAAGGATTGGTCAAGTCTATTCAATTCTTTTAGATTTTTAGACCTCAGATTTAAAAGAATAGAAAAATTCGTCGTTTCGCAATTCAGACTCAAACAATAATTGACCAATGAAATAGAGTAATGTCTAGAAATGACAATGCATATGAAATATGAAAGCAAGGTTTCAAATGAATAAACTCTGCAATCGATTAAAAAGACGGCATTAAATTTCGAATGTAGAATCTTATATTGTTATTATTAGAACTCTTTATTGCTAAATTCATATGTTAGAATCTTATATTCAATTTTTATATTTTTTTATTCAAAAAATCCCAGTTCTATTCATGTTTCTTTGGACGAATACCAGTTTCTACTATGGAATGAATAATTACAATTCAATTGTATCTATCAATTTCAACATATGTGATCTCCAATTTCAATATCTTTTTTCAATTATTCCTGAAAAGTGATCATTCAAACTTTCATTCGTAACTTCACAAATAATTAATTACTCAACTATCTAATCATCATCAGTGAATAGTAACGAATATTCATAAATATCAACTACTCACTGAATAGAAAACTATTCACTGAATAGCTAGAAGGCTAATTTCTTAGAGTATATTCTATGTTCTAAGGTAAATTTCATAGAAAACTTCAAAAAGGATGAAAGTGTGGCGGCTTCTCATAAAGCTCCACATAGCAACAATAAACACAGCATTCGGTAGCCTAGACGTTAAGAGGTAGACTCACTCACCGAGATGCGACAAGGTGCCGGGTTCGAGTCCCGGCGGCTCCCGATAATAATAAATTCCCCAAGCGTCTGTGACACGGCACACACAATTATACCAAAGTCACACTGATGAGTCCGGTGTGTGTGCCAGGGACGAAACGCATAAGTAGGCATATGTGCTATCCAACAAAAGTATGTTCGCTTTCTTGGGTTGGCAGATCGAATGTCCCTATTATCGGGAACAAAAAATAATTTCGGAAATTTGTACATTGGTCGGGTGACACAAAAATAATATTAAAGTAAATATAATAATTTAACATAATTGTTATATTCCGCTGAAGATCGAAATGTCGAAATATCAACAGAAAATGGTTTTCTCATTACCTATGTTATAATTATCAACAGAATTCAATATTAATTTTTCAGCTTGCCACATCTATCAGAATCAATTATAACCATATATAAGGGGTACATTTGTATTTATCTATGAATATAACCACGCTTAAAATGAAACCACGGAATGCAGATTACAGAAACCACAAAATACAAATATACCCTCTAGCTACACTAGCGCCTTCTATTTATCCTGTCCGCTGGACACTTTTTCAATGCGAACTGTGGACCATAGATTACAATAAAATTAAGCTGGAAATGAAGAAACGAAATACAGATAATTTTGTGGGATTGGAATTTTTTATTTCGAGCACAGTTTAAAAATTATCTGTTTGAAAATTATTATTATTATTATATATATTATTATTGAAATTTAATATGAGGCGCACGCGCACTTCTATATTCTACCTAATAGACTAAGGGCAAGTTGCACCATTTGCCTAAACATCAATTAAAAATTTAAACGTTGATTACTCTATGATTTCTCAAGAGAAATCAGAAATTAATCAATGTTTAAATTTTAATCAATGTTTAGGCAAATGGTGCAACTTGCCCCTAATATTAGGTATATGGATCGACCTGTACATAGTTAAGAAGAAGAAAAATATTCTATGCTCGTCAACCATGCCAGGTTGACAAATTGTAAGTAACCTCAGTTCAGCGAACATTCTTCCAAGAGTTACTTCTTAAACAGTTGTTGAAGTAATATTTCTAGTGGAAAGTTTCATGTTTAAATAGTTAATTGTTTGAATATGGAGGTAATATTTTTAATACTAGCTTAGGGTTATTTTCATTTATTCGAATATTTTCGAATATCAGTTATATTTCATGTAGTAATTTTTTTTTTATTGGTTTATGAATTTTCAACTTTCTTAACGAAAAATTTATTACAATTCAAGAAATTTCGACTTTTTAGTTTCTTTTCATGTTTTCTGGAAGTCATAGACTACTCCATTCAATGAGAAATTGCAGCTTTCCTTAGTTGAAGTTTTTCCTCGAAAACTCTTCAAGTATAGAGTTTGCTTGAGACCCCTCTCTTTTTATATCTACGTAAAATTGACTGAATGAATAAAAAAATATAGATTTTTCCAAAAAACTTTCCATTAGATATCTATAGGAATCTCTTCAACTTATGAACTGTTCAGCTTATACTCAAGTATTGCCATATTGCTGAAATTATCATCAACCAAGCTATCTGATAATGCAATAATATACTGGGTGTGCCGTTTGAAATAAGTAGGTAGTAATCTGAAATTGTTAAAATTTTCAGCAGAAAATTATTATTAGTTTTCCATAAACAATAAGCCATCGCGGTGAATCACCCTGTACATCATTATCATTCAGCCTTCTGCTTCCACTGAGGGATATAAATTTCGCCTTACTGGTTTATGACTGTTTTGCAATTATCTCTGGCCAAGCGTTTTTATAGACTATTTCAAGGGACTTTGGATATACTATATACAGAAATATTATAATTTCCAAAATGATTTCCACTATTATATTGTTATTTTTTTTTTCAGAATCTACATTTCTTGGAGTTAACTCAGTTAGAAGAAGAAGAGGTATTATTAATAACATATTATTTACCAATTCTAGTGAATACAAATTACCCTGTAGAGTTAAACAAAAATTTTCTGCAAGTAAATATAGAGATCTCAATTATTCATGGTCAATATGAATATGTGATATAATAATGAATCAACTTATATCAACTTTTTCAGAAAATGAGTGTAGAAAATCTGTAATCAATTACAATGGATTATCAATTACAAAACCTATTATCCAGAATGAGATGACAGGAAAACATTCGAAACCTTCAACTCCCCCTAGTTGAGCTGTAAAAACAGTTGAAATTATTGCAAGAGATAATACAGAGATAATCAAAAATGATACAATTTCCAATAGGACAATTGAAAAAATTGAAAGTAGCATCTCGAATAAAAATGAATCTAAAATTGAGGAGCCCACAGTAAATTTATGGAAAATATCATGGGCTAGTCTATTTGATAAAGATGTTAAAACAATATCGATGGAGAAAATAGAAAATAAAATTAATGATTCACATGTAACATCTTTAAAACATACAAAAGTAGTCAAAAAAATAGATTCAGCCACTCATATGTTAGGAGGTGAGTTCAAAACCATATCTTTTTTTATATATTTATCTTACTTTCAACTAACAATTTGCTTACATCTACAGTAGATAATTATTTTACTTAGTTGAACCCATTTTACTTGATGAAAAGTGGAATGCTTTGGTTTTCACCTACAATTATCAGTGAAAATTCAAGTTTCTATCATGGTTAGTAATATTTTTTAATTTTCAGAATTTCTCAAGAACTATAAAATTGATGGGACCCAAACCAGTTTTAAACCCAGGGGTTTACGAAACAAAAGTAACTTTCGTTATATGAACTCAATATTACAAGCCTTACTTGCTTGCCCACCACTTTGTAATCTCCTCAAACGGCTATCAGAGAACTTCACTCACAATAATGCACTGAAATCAATAACAATGAGTGAAAATATGTAAGTATGAATTAATATAATTTGCAACTTTGATTGAATAACAATTTTATATATGTATTTTCATTATTCAACTATTCCAGGTGTAAATTTATGAATAACTTCGATAATCTGCCCAATGTAAGACGCAAGTCACGTTCAAAAAAGAAAAACAAGAAGCAAACTTTCGTCAATATAGACAATGGCAATTCGTTCGAGGCCTCATCGTTTTATACGATGCTAAACGGAACACGTAGCGATTCTTTCCTTGTTGAAGGCCGACAAGAAGACGCCGAAAAATTCTTGGGCCTTCTGTTGAATGGACTCAATGATGAAATGATGGGAATAATGAAATTGATTAGCCATGACGAAAATATTCAAGAAGCTAAAAAAGAAGTGAAAATAGATGTGGATGATTGGAAAGTTATTGGTCCTAGGAACGAAGGGAATGTAACAAGAGAAATACAAATGGACAAGACACCGATTAGTGATATATTCGGAGGACTTCTCTGTTCAAGAATCCATAAAACCGGAGACGAAACTTCAGAAAATATTGAACCATTCCTAACATTGTCATTAAATATTAAGAAAGCAAATAACATAGCTGAAGCATTAAAAGGCCTTACAACCAAGAACAAACTAAAGGGTCTGACATCATCGAAATGTAAGAAACGGTTGAAGCATGGCAGCAAGTGATGATAGAGAAGTTGCCTGTAGTTTTAGTATTACATTTGAAATGCTTCGAATACAGAATGAATGGCTGCACTAAAATAATGAAGACTATAGAATTTCCCATCAATCTGCAGATTGATTCTAAAATATTATCTGGAAGGACGAATACTTCAGCGGAGAGACAATATAAATTAATATCTGTAGTATACCATGTAGGAAAGGAGGCCAGCTATGGGCATTATATAGCAGAAACTTTCCATTCGGGGTATAATACATGGTTGAGGTTTGATGACTCTAAAATAAACAGAGTTACGGAAGAAGATGTTCTTACGTCAAGGAGATAGAATTCCTTATTTATTATTTTATCGAAGGAGTGATACGGTGTGAAGTGTAAAGATTTATTGATATAGTTGTTAATTTGTACAGATTAGATTTAAGGATGCTGAACATTGTAATATTTTTCTGTTGTTTCATGAGTAATGCCATGTCTTGTATTTCGGGAGAATATGATAAATTGACTTTACAATGTTATATATATGTATATGTATATGTATATAAAAAACTGAACAATTAATTATTAATTAATGAACAATTGTTCAAGTAAGTCATTCCACATTGTTGATTTTCTTGGACTCGGATGTCACGCAGTTAGCTATATAATCTCCCACGTGGTAAGGTCAATTGCTGCTGTAACCACAAATGCACGACTGACTTCTGTTGTTGATTTCATTCGTTTGTTATTTCCTTCAATGTTTCTTACTCTATCACTTTTTGTCGTATTGCTGACGGACGAAAGCTTGACACACGTGTCTAAGGAAATCACTTTGGTATAAGGGACTGTTCGCATTCCTTTTTTTTTTGTTTAATAAACAGTTATTCAAGTAAGCCATTCCACATTGTTGATTTTCTCCCACGTGGTAAGGTCAATTGCTGCTGTAACCACAATTGGACGGCTGACTTCTGTTGTTGATCTCATTTGTTTGTTATTTCCTCCAACGTTTCTCATTTTAACACTTTTCATCTTATTGCTGAGGGACGAAAGCTTGACACACGTGTCTAAGGAAACCACTTTGGTATAAGGGACTGTTCGGATTTCCTTTTTTTTGTTTAATAAACAGTTATTCAAGTAAGCCATTCCACATTGTTGATTTCCTACCACGTGGTGAGGTCAATTGCTGCTGTAACCACAATTGGACAGCTGACTTCTGTTGTTGATTTCATTTGTTTGTTATTTCCTTCGATGTTTCTTACTCTAACACTTTTTGTCGTATTGCTGACGGACGAAAGCTTGACACACGTGTCTAAGGAAACCATTCTGGTATAAGGGACTGTTCTTATTCCCTTTTTTATTGTTTTATGAACAATTGTTCAAGTAAGCCATTCCACATTGTTGATTTCCTCCCACGTGGTAAGGTCAATTGCTGCTGTAACCACAAATGGACGGCTGACTTCTGTTGTTGATCTCATTTGTTTGTTATTTCCTCCAACGTTTCTCATTTTAACACTTTTCATCTTATTGCTGAGGGACGAAAGCTTGACACACGTGTCTGAGGAAACCACTTTGGTATAAGGGACTGTTCGGATTTCCTTTTTTCTGTTTAATAAACAGTTATTCAAGTAAGCCATTCCACATTGTTGATTTCCTCCCACGTGGTGAGGTCAATTGCTGCTGTAACCACAATTGGACACCTGACTTCTGTTTTTGATTTCATTTGTTTGTTATTTCCTTCGATGTTTCTTACTTTAACACTTTTTGTCCTATTGCTGACGGACGAAAGCTTGACACACGTGTCTAAGGAAACCATTCTGGTATAAGGGACTGTTCTTATTCCCTTTTTTATTGTTTTATGATAAATTGTTCAAGTAAGCCATTCCACATTGTTGATTTCCTCCCACGTGGTAAGGTCAATTGCTGCTGTAACCACAAATGGACGGCTGACTTCTGTTGTTGATCTCATTTGTTTGTTATTTCCTCCAACGTTTCTCATTTTAACACTTTTCATCTTATTGCTGAGGGACGAAAGCTTGACACACGTGTCTAAGGAAACCACTTTGGTATAAGGGACTGTTCGGATTTCCTTTTTTTTGTTTAATAAACAGTTATTCAAGTAAGCCATTTCACATTGTTGATTTTCTTGGACTCGGATGTCACGCAGGTTGCTATAATCTCCCACGTGGTTAGGTCAATTGCTGCTGTAACCACAATTGGACGGCTGACTTCTGTTGTTGATTTCATTTGTTTATTATTTCCTTCAATGTTTCTTACTCTATCACTTTTTGTCGTATTGCTGACGGACGAAAGCTTGACACACGTGTCTAAGGAAACAATTCTGGTATAAGGGACTGTTCTTATTCCCTTTCTTATTGTTTAATGAACAATTGTTCAAGTAAGTCATTCCACATTGTTGATTTTCTTGGACTCGGATGTCACGCAGTTAGCTATATAATCTCCCACGTGGTAAGGTCAATTGCTGCTGTAACCACAATTGGACGGCTGACTTCTGTTATCGATTTCATTTGTTTTTTATTTCTTTCAATGTTTCTCATTCTAACACTTTTCATCGTATTGCACAGAGACGAAAGCTTGACACACGTGTCTAAGGAAACCATTCTGGTATAAGGGACTGTTCTTATTCCCTGTTTTTTTGTTTTATGAACAATTGTTCAAGTAAGCCATTCCACATTGTTGATTTCCTCCCACGTGGTAAGGTCAATTGCTGCTGTAACCACAAATGGACGGCTGACTTCTGTTGTTGATTTCATTTGTTTGTTATTTCCTCCAACGTTTCTCATTTTAACACTTTTCATCTTATTGCTGAGGGACGAAAGCTTGACACACGTGTCTAAGGAAACCACTTTGGTATAAGGGACTGTTCGGATTTCCTTTTTTTTGTTTAATAAACAGTTATTCAAGTAAGCCATTCCACATTGTTGATTTCCTACCACGTGGTGAGGTCAATTGCTGCTGTAACCACAATTGGACACCTGACTTCTGTTGTTGATTTCATTTGTTTGTTATTTCCTTCGATGTTTCTTACTCTAACACTTTTTGTCGTATTGCTGACGGACGAAAGCTTGACACACGTGTCTAAGGAAACCATTCTGGTATAAGGGACTGTTCTTATTCCCTTTTTTTTTGTTTTATGAACAATTGTTCAAGTAAGCCATTCCACATTGTTGATTTCCTCCCACGTGGTAAGGTCAATTGCTGCTGTAACCACAAATGGACGGCTGACTTCTGTTGTTGATCTCATTTGTTTGTTATTTCCTCCAACGTTTCTCATTTTAACACTTTTCATCTTATTGCTGAGGGACGAAAGCTTGACACACGTGTCTAAGGAAACCACTTTGGTATGAGGGACTGTTCGCATTCCTTTTTTTTTGTTTAATAAACAGTTATTCAAGTAAGCCATTCCACATCGTTGATTTTCTTGGACTCGGATGTCACGCAGGTAGTTATAATCTCCCACATGGTAAGGTCAATTGCAGCAGTAACCACAATTGGACGGCTGACTTCTGTTGTTGATTTCATTTGTTTGTTATTTTCTTCATCGTTTCTCATTCTAACACTTTTCAGTCGTAATGCTGAGGGACGAAAGCTTGACACACGTGTCTAAGGAAACCACTTTTGTATAAGGGACTGTTCGCATTCCCTTTTTTTTGTTTAATAAACAGTTATTCAAGTAAGCCATTCCACATTGTTGATTTTCTTGGATTTGTATATCACGCAGGTAGCTTTAATCTCCCACGTGGCTGACTTCTGTTGTTGATCTCATTTGTTTGTTATTTCCTCCAACGTTTCTCATTCTAACACTTTTCATCTTATTGCTGAGGGACGAAAGCTTGACACACGTGTCTAAGGAAACCACTTTGGTATAAGGGACTGTTCGCATTCCCTTTCTTCTGTTTAATGAACAGTTATTCAAGTAAGCCATTCCACATTGTTGATTTTCTTGGACTCGAATGTCACGCAGGTAGCTATAATCTCATACGTGGTAAGGTCAATTGCTGCTGTAACCACAAATGGACGGCTGACTTCTGTTGTCGATTTCATTTGTTTTTTATTTCCTCCAATGTTTCTTATTCTGACTCTTTTCATCGTATTGCAGAGGGACGAAAGCTTGACACACGTGTCTAAGAAAACCACTTTGGTATAAGGGACTGCTCTTATTCCCTTTTTTTTCGTTTAATGAACAATTATTCAAGTAAGTCATTTCACATTGTTGATTTTCTTGTACTCGGATGTCACGCAGGTAGCTATAATCTCAAACGTGGTGAGGTCAATTGCTGCTGTAACCACAAATGGAGGGCTGAATTCTATTGTTGATTTCATTTGTTTGTTATTTCCTTCAATGTTTCTTACTCTAACATTTTTCATCGTATTGCACAGGGACGAAAGCTTGAGACACGTGTCTAAAGAAACCACTTTGGTATAAGGGACTGTTCTTATTCCCTTCTTTTTGTTTAATGAACAATTATCCAAGTAAGCCGTTCCACATTGTTGATTTTCTTGGACTCGGATGACACGCGGGTAGCTATAATCTCCCACGTGGTAAGGTCAATTGCTGATGTAACCACAATTGGACGGCTGACTTCTGTTGTTGATTTCATTTGTTTGTTATTTCCTCCAACGTTTCTCATTTTAACACTTTTCATCTTATTGCTGAGGGACGAAAGCTTGACACACGTGTCTAAGGAAACCACTTTGGTATAAGGGACTGTTCGGATTTCCTTTTTTTTGTTTAATAAACAGTTATTCAAGTAAGCCATTTCACATTGTTGATTTTCTTGGACTCGGATGTCACGCAGGTTGCTATAATCTCCCACGTGGTTAGGTCAATTGCTGCTGTAACCACAATTGGACGGCTGACTTCTGTTGTTGATTTCATTTGTTTATTATTTCCTTCAATGTTTCTTACTCTATCACTTTTTGTCGTATTGCTGACGGACGAAAGCTTGACACACGTGTCTAAGGAAACAATTCTGGTATAAGGGACTGTTCTTATTCCCTTTCTTATTGTTTAATGAACAATTGTTCAAGTAAGTCATTCCACATTGTTGATTTTCTTGGACTCGGATGTCACGCAGTTAGATATATAATCTCCCACGTGGTAAGGTCAATTGCTGCTGTAACCACAATTGGACGGCTGACTTCTGTTATCGATTTCATTTGTTTTTTATTTCTTTCAATGTTTCTCATTCTAACACTTTTCATCGTATTGCACAGGGACGAAAGCTTGACACGCGTGTCTAAGGAAACCACTTTGGTATAAGGGACTGTTCTTATTCCCTTCTTTTTGTTTAATGAACAATTGTTCAAGTAAGTCATTCCACATTGTTGATTTTCTTGGAATCGGATGTCACGCAGTTAGCTATATAATCTCCCACGTGGTAAGGTCAATTGCTGCTGTAACCACAAATGCACGACTGACTTCTGTTGTTGATTTCATTCGTTTGTTATTTCCTTCAATGTTTCTTACTCTTTCACTTTTTGTCGTATTGCTGACGGACGAAAGCTTGACACACGTGTCTAAGGAAACAATTCTGGTATAAGGGACTGTTCTTATTCCCTTTCTTATTGTTTAATGAACAATTGTTCAAGTAAGTCATTCCACATTGTTGATTTTCTTGGACTCGGATGTCACGCAGTTAGCTATATAATCTCCCACGTGGTAAGGTCAATTGCTGCTGTAACCACAAATGCACGACTGACTTCTGTTGTTGATTTCATTCGTTTGTTATTTCCTTCAATGTTTCTTACTCTATCACTTTTTGTCGTATTGCTGACGGACGAAAGCTTGACACACGTGTCTAAGGAAATCACTTTGGTATAAGGGACTGTTCGCATTCCTTTTTTTTTTTTGTTTAATAAACAGTTATTCAAGTAGGCCATTCCACATTGTTGATTTTCTCCCACGTGGTAAGGTCAATTGCTGCTGTAACCACAATTGGACGGCTGACTTCTGTTATCGATTTCATTTGTTTTTTATTTCTTTCAATGTTTCTCATTCTAACACTTTTCATCGTATTGCACAGAGACGAAAGCTTGACACGCGTGTCTAAGGAAACCAATTTTGTATAAGGGACTGTTCTTATTCCCTTCTTTTTGTTTAATGAACAATTATCCAAGTAAGCCATTCCACATTGTTGATTTTCTTGGACTCGAATGACACGCAGGTAGCTATAATCTCCCACGTGGTAAGGTCAATTGCTGCTGTAACCACAATTGGACGGCTGACTTCTGTTGTTGATTTCATTTGTTTGTTATTTCCTCCAACGTTTCTCATTTTAACACTTTTCATCTTATTGCTGAGGGACGAAAGCTTGACACACGTGTCTAAGGAAACCACTTTGGTATAAGGGACTGTTCGGATTTCCTTTTTTTTGTTTAATAAACAGTTATTCAAGTAAGCCATTTCACATTGTTGATTTTCTTGGACTCGGATGTCACGCAGGTTGCTATAATCTCCCACGTGGTTAGGTCAATTGCTGCTGTAACCACAATTGGACGGCTGACTTCTGTTGTTGATTTCATTTGTTTATTATTTCCTTCAATGTTTCTTACTCTATCACTTTTTGTCGTATTGCTGACGGACGAAAGCTTGACACACGTGTCTAAGGAAACAATTCTGGTATAAGGGACTGTTCTTATTCCCTTTCTTATTGTTTAATGAACAATTGTTCAAGTAAGTCATTCCACATTGTTGATTTTCTTGGACTCGGATGTCACGCAGTTAGATATATAATCTCCCACGTGGTAAGGTCAATTGCTGCTGTAACCACAATTGGACGGCTGACTTCTGTTATCGATTTCATTTGTTTTTTATTTCTTTCAATGTTTCTCATTCTAACACTTTTCATCGTATTGCACAGGGACGAAAGCTTGACACGCGTGTCTAAGGAAACCACTTTGGTATAAGGGACTGTTCTTATTCCCTTCTTTTTGTTTAATGAACAATTGTTCAAGTAAGTCATTCCACATTGTTGATTTTCTTGGAATCGGATGTCACGCAGTTAGCTATATAATCTCCCACGTGGTAAGGTCAATTGCTGCTGTAACCACAAATGCACGACTGACTTCTGTTGTTGATTTCATTCGTTTGTTATTTCCTTCAATGTTTCTTACTCTTTCACTTTTTGTCGTATTGCTGACGGACGAAAGCTTGACACACGTGTCTAAGGAAACAATTCTGGTATAAGGGACTGTTCTTATTCCCTTTCTTATTGTTTAATGAACAATTGTTCAAGTAAGTCATTCCACATTGTTGATTTTCTTGGACTCGGATGTCACGCAGTTAGCTATATAATCTCCCACGTGGTAAGGTCAATTGCTGCTGTAACCACAAATGCACGACTGACTTCTGTTGTTGATTTCATTCGTTTGTTATTTCCTTCAATGTTTCTTACTCTATCACTTTTTGTCGTATTGCTGACGGACGAAAGCTTGACACACGTGTCTAAGGAAATCACTTTGGTATAAGGGACTGTTCGCATTCCTTTTTTTTTTGTTTAATAAACAGTTATTCAAGTAGGCCATTCCACATTGTTGATTTTCTCCCACGTGGTAAGGTCAATTGCTGCTGTAACCACAATTGGACGGCTGACTTCTGTTATCGATTTCATTTGTTTTTTATTTCTTTCAATGTTTCTCATTCTAACACTTTTCATCGTATTGCACAGAGACGAAAGCTTGACACGCGTGTCTAAGGAAACCAATTTTGTATAAGGGACTGTTCTTATTCCCTTCTTTTTGTTTAATGAACAATTATCCAAGTAAGCCATTCCACATTGTTGATTTTCTTGGACTCGAATGACACGCAGGTAGCTATAATCTCCCACGTGGTAAGGTCAATTGCTGCTGTAACCACAATTGGACGGCTGACTTCTGTTGTTGATTTCATTTGTTTTTTATTTCCTTCAATGTTTCTTACTCCAACACTTTTTGTCGTATTACTGACGGACGAAAGCTTGACACACGTGTCTAAGGAAACCATTCTGGTATAAGGGACTGTTCTTATTCCCATTTTTTTTGTTTTATGAACAATTGTTCAAGTGAGCCATTCCACATTGTTGATTTCCTCCCACGTGGTAAGGTCAATTGCTGCTGTAACCACAAATGGACGGCTGACTTCTGTTGTTGATCTCATTTGTTTGTTATTTCCTCCAACGTTTCTCATTTTAACACTTTTCATCTTATTGCTGAGGGACGAAAGCTTGACACACGTGTCTAAGGAAACCACTTTGGTATAAGGGACTGTTCGGATTTCCTTTTTTTTGTTTAATAAACAGTTATTCAAGTAAGCCATTCCACATTGTTGATTTCCTACCACGTGGTGAGGTCAATTGCTGCTGTAACCACAATTGGACAGCTGACTTCTGTTGTTGATTTCATTTGTTTGTTATTTCCTTCGATGTTTCTTACTCTAACACTTTTTGTCGTATTGCTGACGGACGAAAGCTTGACACACGTGTCTAAGGAAACCATTCTGGTATAAGGGACTGTTCTTATTCCCTTTTTTATTGTTTTATGAACAATTGTTCAAGTAAGCCATTCCACATTGTTGATTTCCTCCCACGTGGTAAGGTCAATTGCTGCTGTAACCACAAATGGACGGCTGACTTCTGTTGTTGATCTCATTTGTTTGTTATTTCCTCCAACGTTTCTCATTTTAACACTTTTCATCTTATTGCTGAGGGACGAAAGCTTGACACACGTGTTTAAGGAAACCACTTTGGTATAAGGGACTGTTCGGATTTCCTTTTTTTTGTTTAATAAACAGTTATTCAAGTAAGCCATTTCACATTGTTGATTTTCTTGGACTCGGATGTCACGCAGGTTGCTATAATCTCCCACGTGGTTAGGTCAATTGCTGCTGTAACCACAATTGGACGGCTGACTTCTGTTGTTGATTTCATTTGTTTATTATTTCCTTCAATGTTTCTTACTCTATCACTTTTTGTCGTATTGCTGACGGACGAAAGCTTGACACACGTGTCTAAGGAAACAATTCTGGTATAAGGGACTGTTCTTATTCCCTTTCTTATTGTTTAATGAACAATTGTTCAAGTAAGTCATTCCACATTGTTGATTTTCTTGGACTCGGATGTCACGCAGTTAGCTATATAATCTCCCACGTGGTAAGGTCAATTGCTGCTGTAACCACAATTGGACGGCTGACTTCTGTTATCGATTTCATTTGTTTTTTATTTCTTTCAATGTTTCTCATTCTAACACTTTTCATCGTATTGCACAGAGACGAAAGCTTGACACGCGTGTCTAAGGAAACCACTTTGGTATAAGGGACTGTTCTTATTCCCTTCTTTTTGTTTAATGAACAATTATCCAAGTAAGCCATTCCACATTGTTGATTTTCTTGGACTCGAATGACACGCAGGTAGCTATAATCTCCCACGTGGTAAGGTCAATTGCTGCTGTAACCACAATTGGACGGCTGAATTCTGTTGTTGATTTCATTTGTTTTTTATTTCCTTCAATGTTTCTTACTCTAACACTTTTTGTCGTATTACTGACGGACGAAAGCTTGACACACGTGTCTAAGGAAACCATTCTGGTATAAGGGACTGTTCTTATTCCCTTTTTTTTTGTTTTATGAACAATTGTTCAAGTAAGCCATTCCACATTGTTGATTTCCTCCCACGTGGTAAGGTCAATTGCTGCTGTAACCACAAATGGACGGCTGACTTCTGTTGTTGATCTCATTTGTTTGTTATTTCCTCCAACGTTTCTCATTTTAACACTTTTCATCTTATTGCTGAGGGACGAAAGCTTGACACACGTGTCTAAGGAAACCACTTTGGTATAAGGGACTGTTCGGATTTCCTTTTTTTTGTTTAATAAACAGTTATTCAAGTAAGCCATTTCACATTGTTGATTTCCTACCACGTGGTGAGGTCAATTGCTGCTGTAACCACAATTGGACACCTGACTTCTGTTGTTGATTTCATTTGTTTGTTATTTCCTTCGATGTTTCTTACTCTAACACTTTTTGTCGTATTGCTGACGGACGAAAGCTTGACACACGTGTCTAAGGAAACCATTCTGGTATAAGGGACTGTTCTTATTCCCTTTTTTTTTGTTTTATGAACAATTGTTCAAGTAAGCCATTCCACATTGTTGATTTCCTCCCACGTGGTAAGGTCAATTGCTGCTGTAACCACAAATGGACGGCTGACTTCTGTTGTTGATCTCATTTGTTTGTTATTTCCTCCAACGTTTCTCATTTTAACACTTTTCATCTTATTGCTGAGGGACGAAAGCTTGACACACGTGTCTAAGGAAACCACTTTGGTATGAGGGACTGTTCGCATTCCTTTTTTTTTGTTTAATAAACAGTTATTCAAGTAAGCCATTCCACATCGTTGATTTTCTTGGACTCGGATGTCACGCAGGTAGTTATAATCTCCCACATGGTAAGGTCAATTGCAGCAGTAACCACAATTGGACGGCTGACTTCTGTTGTTGATTTCATTTGTTTGTTATTTTCTTCATCGTTTCTCATTCTAACACTTTTCAGTCGTAATGCTGAGGGACGAAAGCTTGACACACGTGTCTAAGGAAACCACTTTTGTATAAGGGACTGTTCGCATTCCCTTTTTTTTGTTTAATAAACAGTTATTCAAGTAAGCCATTCCACATTGTTGATTTTCTTGGATTTGTATATCACGCAGGTAGCTTTAATCTCCCACGTGGCTGACTTCTGTTGTTGATCTCATTTGTTTGTTATTTCCTCCAACGTTTCTCATTCTAACACTTTTCATCTTATTGCTGAGGGACGAAAGCTTGACACACGTGTCTAAGGAAACCACTTTGGTATAAGGGACTGTTCGCATTCCCTTTCTTCTGTTTAATGAACAGTTATTCAAGTAAGCCATTCCACATTGTTGATTTTCTTGGACTCGAATGTCACGCAGGTAGCTATAATCTCATACGTGGTAAGGTCAATTGCTGCTGTAACCACAAATGGACGGCTGACTTCTGTTGTCGATTTCATTTGTTTTTTATTTCCTCCAATGTTTCTTATTCTGACTCTTTTCATCGTATTGCAGAGGGACGAAAGCTTGACACACGTGTCTAAGAAAACCACTTTGGTATAAGGGACTGCTCTTATTCCCTTTTTTTTCGTTTAATGAACAATTATTCAAGTAAGTCATTTCACATTGTTGATTTTCTTGTACTCGGATGTCACGCAGGTAGCTATAATCTCAAACGTGGTGAGGTCAATTGCTGATGTAACCACAATTGGACGGCTGACTTCTGTTGTTGATTTCATTTGTTTGTTATTTCCTCCAACGTTTCTCATTTTAACACTTTTCATCTTATTGCTGAGGGACGAAAGCTTGACACACGTGTCTAAGGAAACCACTTTGGTATAAGGGACTGTTCGGATTTCCTTTTTTTTGTTTAATAAACAGTTATTCAAGTAAGCCATTTCACATTGTTGATTTTCTTGTACTCGGATGTCACGCAGGTAGCTATAATCTCAAACGTGGTGAGGTCAATTGCTGCTGTAACCACAAATGGAGGGCTGAATTCTATTGTTGATTTCATTTGTTTGTTATTTCCTTCAATGTTTCTTACTCTAACATTTTTCATCGTATTGCACAGGGACGAAAGCTTGAGACACGTGTCTAAAGAAACCACTTTGGTATAAGGGACTGTTCTTATTCCCTTCTTTTTGTTTAATGAACAATTATCCAAGTAAGCCGTTCCACATTGTTGATTTTCTTGGACTCGGATGACACGCGGGTAGCTATAATCTCCCACGTGGTAAGGTCAATTGCTGATGTAACCACAATTGGACGGCTGACTTCTGTTGTTGATTTCATTTGTTTGTTATTTCCTCCAACGTTTCTCATTTTAACACTTTTCATCTTATTGCTGAGGGACGAAAGCTTGACACACGTGTCTAAGGAAACCACTTTGGTATAAGGGACTGTTCGGATTTCCTTTTTTTTGTTTAATAAACAGTTATTCAAGTAAGCCATTTCACATTGTTGATTTTCTTGGACTCGGATGTCACGCAGGTTGCTATAATCTCCCACGTGGTTAGGTCAATTGCTGCTGTAACCACAATTGGACGGCTGACTTCTGTTGTTGATTTCATTTGTTTATTATTTCCTTCAATGTTTCTTACTCTATCACTTTTTGTCGTATTGCTGACGGACGAAAGCTTGACACACGTGTCTAAGGAAACAATTCTGGTATAAGGGACTGTTCTTATTCCCTTTCTTATTGTTTAATGAACAATTGTTCAAGTAAGTCATTCCACATTGTTGATTTTCTTGGACTCGGATGTCACGCAGTTAGATAAATAATCTCCCACGTGGTAAGGTCAATTGCTGCTGTAACCACAATTGGACGGCTGACTTCTGTTATCGATTTCATTTGTTTTTTATTTCTTTCAATGTTTCTCATTCTAACACTTTTCATCGTATTGCACAGAGACGAAAGCTTGACACGCGTGTCTAAGGAAACCACTTTGGTATAAGGGACTGTTCTTATTCCCTTCTTTTTGTTTAATGAACAATTATCCAAGTAAGCCATTCCACATTGTTGATTTTCTTGGACTCGAATGACACGCAGGTAGCTATAATCTCCCACGTGGTAAGGTCAATTGCTGCTGTAACCACAATTGGACGGCTGACTTCTGTTGTTGATTTCATTTGTTTTTTATTTCCTTCAATGTTTCTTACTCTAACACTTTTTGTCGTATTACTGACGGACGAAGGCTTGACACACGTGTCTAAGGAAACCATTCTGGTATAAGGGACTGTTCTTATTCCCTTTTTTTTTGTTTTATGAACAATTGTTCAAGTAAGCCATTCCACATTGTTGATTTCCTCCCACGTGGTAAGGTCAATTGCTGCTGTAACCACAAATGGACGGCTGACTTCTGTTGTTGATTTCATTTGTTTGTTATTTCCTCCAACGTTTCTCATTTTAACACTTTTCATCTTATTGCTGAGGGACGAAAGCTTGACACACGTGTCTAAGGAAACCACTTTGGTATAAGGTACTGTTCGGATTTCCTTTTTTTTGTTTAATAAACAGTTATTCAAGTAAGCCATTCCACATTGTTGATTTCCTACCACGTGGTGAGGTCAATTGCTGCTGTAACCACAATTGGACACCTGACTTCTGTTGTTGATTTCATTTGTTTGTTATTTCCTTCGATGTTTCTTACTCTAACACTTTTTGTCGTATTGCTGACGGACGAAAGCTTGACACACGTGTCTAAGGAAACCACTTTGGTATAAGGGACTGTTCGCATTCCCTTTCTTCTGTTTAATGAACAGTTATTCAAGTAAGCCATTCCACATTGTTGATTTTCTTGGACTCGAATGTCACGCAGGTAGCTATAATCTCATACGTGGTAAGGTCAATTGCTGCTGTAACCACAAATGGACGGCTGACTTCTGTTGTCGATTTCATTTGTTTTTTATTTCCTCCAATGTTTCTTATTCTGACTCTTTTTATCGTATTGCAGAGGGACGAAAGCTTGACACACGTGTCTAAGAAAACCACTTTGGTATGAGGGACTGCTCTTATTCCCTTTTTTTTCGTTTAATGAACAATTATTCAAGTAAGTCATTTCACATTGTTGATTTTCTTGTACTCGGATGTCACGCAGGTAGCTATAATCTCAAACGTGGTGAGGTCAATTGCTGCTGTAACCACAAATGGAGGGCTGAATTCTATTGTTGATTTCATTTGTTTGTTATTTCCTTCAATGTTTCTTACTTTAACATTTTTCATTGTATTGCAGAGGGACGAAAGCTTGACACACGTGTCTAAGGAAACCACTTTGGTATAAGGGACTGCACTTATTCCCTTTTTTTATGTTCAATGAAAAATTGTTCAAGTAAGCCATTCCACATTGTTGATTTCCTCCCACGTGGTGAGGTCAATTGCTGCTGTAACCACAATTGGACGGCTGACTTTTGTTGTTGATTAAATTTGTTTGTTATTTTCTTCATCGTTTCTCATTCTTACACTTTTCAATCGTAATGCTGAGGGACGAAAGCTTGAAACACGTGTCTAAGGAAACCACTTTTGTATAAGGGACTTTTCGCATTCCCTTTTTTTTGTTTAATAAACAGTTATTCAAGTAAGCCATTCCACATTGTTGATTTTCTTGGACTTGGATATCACGCAGGTAGCTTTAATCTCCCACGTGGCTGACTTCTGTTGTTGATCTCATTTGTTTGTTATTTCCTCCAACGTTTCTCATTCTAACACTTTTCATCTTATTGCTGAGGGACGAAAGCTTGACACACGTGTCTAAGGAAACCACTTTGGTATAAGGGACTGTTCGCAATCCCTTTCTTCTGTTTAATGAACAGTTATTCAAGTAAGCCATTCCACATTGTTGATTTTCTTGGACTCGAATGTCACGCAGGTAGCTATAATCTCATACGTGGTAAGGTCAATTGCTGCTGTAACCACAAATGGACGGCTGACTTCTGTTGTCGATTTCATTTGTTTTTTATTTCCTCCAATGTTTCTTATTCTGACTGTTTTCATCGTATTGCAGAGGGACGAAAGCTTGACACACGTATCTAAGAAAACCACTTTGGTATAAGGGACTGCTCTTATTCCCTTTTTTTTCGTTTAATGAACAATTATTCAAGTAAGTCATTTCACATTGTTGATTTTCTGGTACTCGGATGTCACGCAGGTAGCTATAATCTCATACGTGGTAAGGTCAATTGCTGCTGTAACCACAAATGGAGGGCTGAATTCTATTGTTGATTTCATTTGTTTGTTATTTCCTTCAATGTTTTTTACTCTAACATTTTTCATCGTATTGCAGAGGGACGAAAGCTTGACACACGTGTCTAAGGAAACCACTTTGGTATAAGGGACTGCACTTATTCCCTTTTTTTATGTTCAATGAAAAATTGTTCGAGTAAGCCATTCCACATTGTTGATTTCCTTCCACGTGGTGAGGTCAATTGCTGCTGTAACCACAATTGGACGGCTGACTTCTGTTGTTGATTAAATTTGTTTGTTATTTCCTTCAATGTTTCTTACTCTAACACTTTTTGTCGTATTGCTGACGGACGAAAGCTTGACACACGTGTCTAAGGAAACCATTCTGGTATAAGGGACTGTTCTTTTCGCTTTTTTATTGTTTAATGAACAATTGTTAAAGTAAGCCATTTCACATTGTTGATTTTCTCACACGTGGTAAAGTCAATTGCTGCTGTAACCAAAACTGGACTGCTAAATTCTGTTGTTGATTTAATTTGTTTGTGATTTCCTTCAATGTTTCTTACTCTAACATTTTTATCGTATTGCAGAGGGACGAAAGCTTGACACACGTGTCTAAGGAAATCACTTTGGTATAAGGGACTGTTCGGATTTCCTTTTTTTTGTTTAATAAACAGTTATTCAAGTAAGCCATTTCACATTGTTGATTTTCTTGGACTCGGATGTCACGCAGGTTGCTATAATCTCCCACGTGGTTAGGTCAATTGCTGCTGTAACCACAATTGGACGGCTGACTTCTGTTGTTGATTTCATTTGTTTATTATTTCCTTCAATGTTTCTTACTCTAACAATTTTTATCGTATTGCAGAGAGACGAAAGCTGCTGTAACCACAAATGCACGACTGACTTCTGTTGTTGATTTCATTCGTTTGTTATTTCCTTCAATGTTTCTTACTCTATCACTTTTTGTCGTCTTGCTGACGGACGAAAGCTTGACACACGTGTCTAAGGAAACAATTCTGGTATAAGGGACTGTTCTTATTCCCTTTCTTATTGTTTAATGAACAATTGTTCAAGTGAGTCATTCCACATTGTTGATTTTTTTGGACTCGGATGTCACGCAGTTAGCTATATAATCTCCCACGTGGTAAGGTCAATTGCGGCTGTAATCACAAATGCACGACTGACTTCTGTTGTTGATTTCATTCGTTTGTTATTTCCTTCAATGTTTCTTACTCTATCACTTTTTGTCGTATTGCTGACGGACGAAAGCTTGACACACGTGTCTAAGGAAATAATTCTGGTATTAGGGACTGCTCTTATTCCCTTTCTTATTGTTTAATTAACAATTGTTCAAGTGAGTCATTCCACATTGTTGATTTTTTTGGACTCGGATGTCACGCAGTTAGCTATATAATCTCCCACGTGGTAAGGTCAATTGCTGCTGTAACCACAAATGCACGACTGACTTCTGTTGTTGATTTCATTCGTTTGTTATTTCCTTCAATGTTTCTTACTCTAACACTTTTTGTCGTATTGCTGACGGACGAAAGCTTGACACACGTGTCTAAGGAAACCATTCTGGTATAAGGGACTGTTCTTTTCCCTTTTTATTGTTTAATGAACAATTATCCAAGTAAGCCATTCCACATTGTTGATTTTTTTGGACTCGGATGTCACGCAGGTTGCTATAATCTCCCACGTGGTTAGGTCAATTGCTGCTGTAACCACAATTGGACGGCTGACTTCAGTTGTTGATTTCATTTATTTATTATTTCCTTCAATGTTTCTTACTCTTACACTTTTTATCGTATTGCAGAGAGACGAAAGCTGCTGTAACCACAAATGCACGACTGACTTCTGTTGTTGATTTCATTCGTTTGTTATTTCCTTCAATGTTTCTTACTCTAACATTTTTCATCGTATTGCAGAGGGACGAAAGCTTGACACACGTGTCTAAGGAAACCACTTTGGTATAAGGGACTGCACTTATTCCCTTTTTTTATGTTCAATGAAAAATTGTTCAAGTAAGCCATTCCACATTGTTGATTTCCTCCCACGTGGTGAGGTCAATTGCTGCTGTAACCACATTTGGACGGCTGACTTCTGTTGTTGATTAAATTTGTTTGTTATTTCCTTCAATGTTTCTTACTCTAACACTTTTTGTCGTATTGCTGACGGACGAAAGCTTGACACACGTGTCTAAGGAAACCATTCTGGTATAAGGGACTGTTCTTTTCGCTTTTTTATTGTTTAATGAACAATTGTTCAAGTAAGCCATTCCACATTGTTGATTTTCTCACACGTGGTAAAGTCAATTGCTGCTGTAACCAAAACTGGACTGCTGAATTCTGTTGTTGATTCAATTTGTTTGTGATTTCCTTCAATGTTTCTTACTCTAACATTTTTATCGTATTGCAGAGGGACGAAAGCTTGACACACGTGTCTAAGGAAATCACTTTGGTATAAGGGACTGTTCGGATTTCCTTTTTTTTGTTTAATAAACAGTTATTCAAGTAAGCCATTCCACATTGTTGATTTTCTTGGACTCGGATGTCACGCAGGTTGCTATAATCTCCCACGTGGTTAGGTCAATTGCTGCTGTAACCACAATTGGACGACTGACTTCTGTTGTTGATTTCATTTGTTTATTATTTCCTTCAATGTTTCTTACTCTAACACTTTTTATCGTATTGCAGAGAGACGAAAGCTGCTGTAACCACAAATGCACGACTGACTTCTGTTGTTGATTTCATTCGTTTGTTATTTCCTTCAATGTTTCTTACTCTATCACTTTTTGTCGTATTGCTGACGGACGAAAGCTTGACACACGTGTCTAAGGAAACAATTCTGGTATAAGGGACTGTTCTTATTCCCTTTCTTATTGTTTAATGAACAATTGTTCAAGTAAGTCATTCCACATTGTTGATTTTCTTGGACTCGGATGTCACGCAGGTTGCTATAATCTCCCACGTGGTTAGGTCAATTGCTGCTGTAACCACAAATGGACGGCTGACTTCTGTTGTTGATCTCATTTGTTTGTTATTTCCTCCAACGTTTCTCATTTTAACACTTTTCATCTTATTGCTGAGGGACGAAAGCTTGACACACGTGTCTAAGGAAACCACTTTGGTATGAGGGACTGTTCGCATTCCTTTTTTTTTGTTTAATAAACAGTTATTCAAGTAAGCCATTCCACATCGTTGATTTTCTTGGACTCGGATGTCACGCAGGTAGTTATAATCTCCCACATGGTAAGGTCAATTGCAGCAGTAACCACAATTGGACGGCTGACTTCTGTTGTTGATTTCATTTGTTTGTTATTTTCTTCATCGTTTCTCATTCTAACACTTTTCAGTCGTAATGCTGAGGGACGAAAGCTTGACACACGTGTCTAAGGAAACCACATTTGTATAGGGGACTGTTCGCATTCCCTTTTTTTTGTTTAATAAACAGTTATTCAAGTAAGCCATTCCACATTGTTGATTTTCTTGGACTTGGATATCACGCAGGTAGCTTTAATCTCCCACGTGGCTGACTTCTGTTGTTGATCTCATTTGTTTGTTATTTCCTCCAACGTTTCTCATTCTAACACTTTTCATCTTATTGCTGAGGGACGAAAGCTTGACACACGTGTCTAAGGAAACCACTTTGGTATAAGGGACTGTTCGCATTCCCTTTCTTCTGTTTAATGAACAGTTATTCAAGTAAGCCATTCCACATTGTTGATTTTCTTGGACTCGAATGTCACGCAGGTAGCTATAATCTCATACGTGGTAAGGTCAATTGCTGCTGTAACCACAAATGGACGGCTGACTTCTGTTGTCGATTTCATTTGTTTTTTATTTCCTCCAATGTTTCTTATTCTGACTCTTTTCATCGTATTGCAGAGGGACGAAAGCTTGACACACGTGTCTAAGAAAACCACTTTGGTATGAGGGACTGCTCTTATTCCCTTTTTTTTCGTTTAATGAACAATTATTCAAGTAAGTCATTTCACATTGTTGATTTTCTTGTACTCGGATGTCACGCAGGTAGCTATAATCTCAAACGTGGTGAGGTCAATTGCTGCTGTAACCACAAATGGAGGGCTGAATTCTATTGTTGATTTCATTTGTTTGTTATTTCCTTCAATGTTTCTTACTCTAACATTTTTCATCGTATTGCAAAGGGACGAAAGCTTGACACACGTGTCTAAGGAAACCACTTTGGTATAAGTGACTGCACTTATTCCCTTTTTTTATGTTCAATGAAAAATTGTTCAAGTAAGCCATTCCACATTGTTGATTTCCTCCCACGTGGTGAGGTCAATTGCTGCTGTAACCACAATTGGACGGCTGACTTTTGTTGTTGATTAAATTTGTTTGTTATTTTCTTCATCGTTTCTCATTCTTACACTTTTCAATCGTAATGCTGAGGGACGAAAGCTTGAAACACGTGTCTAAGGAAACCACTTTTGTATAAGGGACTTTTCGCATTCCCTTTTTTTTGTTTAATAAACAGTTATTCAAGTAAGCCATTCCACATTGTTGATTTTCTTGGACTTGGATATCACGCAGGTAGCTTTAATCTCCCACGTGGCTGACTTCTGTTGTTGATCTCATTTGTTTGTTATTTCCTCCAACGTTTCTCATTCTAACACTTTTCATCTTATTGCTGAGGGACGAAAGCTTGACACACGTGTCTAAGGAAACCACTTTGGTATAAGGGACTGTTCGCAATCCCTTTCTTCTGTTTAATGAACAGTTATTCAAGTAAGCCATTCCACATTGTTGATTTTCTTGGACTCGGATGTCACGCAGTTAGCTATATAATCTCCCACGTGGTAAGGTCAATTGCTGCTGTAATCGCAAATGCACGACTGACTTCTGTTGTTGATTTCATTCGTTTGTTATTTCCTTCAATGTTTCTTACTCTATCACTTTTTGTCGTATTGCTGACGGACGAAAGCTTGACACACGTGTCTAAGGAAATAATTCTGGTATTAGGGACTGCTCTTATTCCCTTTCTTATTGTTTAATTAACAATTGTTCAAGTGAGTCATTCCACATTGTTGATTTTTTTGGACTCGGATGTCACGCAGTTAGCTATATAATCTCCCACGTGGTAAGGTCAATTGCTGCTGTAACCACAAATGCACGACTGACTTCTGTTGTTGATTTCAT
The DNA here is from genome assembly GCF_914767665.1 of Harmonia axyridis. Classification (NCBI taxonomy): domain Eukaryota; kingdom Metazoa; phylum Arthropoda; class Insecta; order Coleoptera; family Coccinellidae; genus Harmonia; species Harmonia axyridis. Next base: position 22,659,705 of record NC_059508.1, on the reverse strand, counting down.
TCGTTTGTTATTTCCTTCAATGTTTCTTACTCTAACACTTTTTGTCGTATTGCTGACGGACGAAAGCTTGACACACGTGTCTAAGGAAACCATTCTGGTATAAGGGACTGTTCTTTTCCTTTTTTTATTGTTTAATGAACAATTATCCAAGTAAGCCATTCCACATTGTTGATTTTTTTGGACTCGGATGTCACGCAGGTTGCTATAATCTCCCACGTGGTTAGGTCAATTGCTGCTGTAACCACAATTGGACGGCTGACTTCAGTTGTTGATTTCATTTGTTTATTATTTCCTTCAATGTTTCTTACTCTTACACTTTTTATCGTATTGCAGAGAGACGAAAGCTGCTGTAACCACAAATGCACGACTGACTTCTGTTGTTGATTTCATTCGTTTGTTATTTCCTTCAATGTTTCTTACTCTAACATTTTTCATCGTATTGCAGAGGGACGAAAGCTTGACACACGTGTCTAAGGAAACCACTTTGGTATAAGGGACTGTTCTTATTCCCTTTCTTATTGTTTAATGAACAATTGTTCAAGTAAGTCATTCCACATTGTTGATTTTCTTGGACTCGGATGTCACGCAGTTAGCTATATAATCTCCCACGTGGTAAGGTCAATTGCTGCTGTAATCACAAATGCACGACTGACTTCTGTTGTTGATTTCATTCGTTTGTTATTTCCTTCAATGTTTCTTACTCTATCACTTTTTGTCGTATTGCTGACGGACGAAAGCTTGACACACGTGTCTAAGGAAACCATTCTGGTATAAGGGACTGTTCTTTTCCCTTTTTTATTGTTTAATTAACAATTGTTCAAGTGAGTCATTCCACATTGTTGATTTTTTTGGACTCGGATGTCACGCAGTTAGCTATATAATCTCCCACGTGGTGAGGTCAATTGCTGCTGTAACCACAAATGCACGACTGACTTCTGTTGTTGATTTCATTCGTTTGTTATTTCCTTCAATGTTTCTTACTCTATCACTTTTTGTCGTATTGCTGACGGACGAAAGCTTGACACACGTGTCTAAGGAAATAATTCTGGTATTAGGGACTGTTCTTATTCCCTTTCTTATTGTTTAATTAACAATTGTTCAAGTGAGTCATTCCACATTGTTGATTTTTTTGGACTCGGATGTCACGCAGTTAGCTATATAATCTCCCACGTGGTGAGGTCAATTGCTGCTGTAACCACAAATGCACGACTGACTTCTGTTGTTGATTTCATTCGTTTGTTACTTCCTTCAATGTTTCTTACTCTAACACTTTTTGTCGTATTGCTGACGGACGAAAGCTTGACACACGTGTCTAAGGAAACCATTCTGGTATAAGGGACTGTTCTTTTCCCTTTTTTATTGTTTAATGAACAATTGTTCAAGTAAGCCATTCCACATTGTTGATTTTCTCACACGTGGTAAAGTCAATTGCTGCTGTAACCAAAACTGGACTGCTGAATTCTGTTGTTGATTTAATTTGTTTGTGATTTCCTTCAATGTTTCTTACTCTAACATTTTTATCGTATTGCAGAGGGACGAAAGCTTGACACACGTGTCTAAGGAAATCACTTTGGTATAAGGGACTGTTCGCATTCCCTTTTTTTTTGTTTAATAAACAGTTATTCAAGTAAGCCATTCCACATTGTTGATTTTCTCCCACGTGGTAAGGTCAATTGCTGCTGTAACCACAATTGGACGGCTGACTTCTGTTATCGATTTCATTTGTTTTTTATTTCTTTCAATGTTTCTCATTCTAACACTTTTCATCGTATTGCACAGGGACGAAAGCTTGACACGCGTGTCTAAGGAAACCACTTTGGTATAAGGGACTGTTCTTATTCCCTTCTTTTTGTTTAATGAACAATTATCCAAGTAAGCCATTCCACATTGTTGATTTTCTTGGACTCGAATGACACGCAGGTAGCTATAATCTCCCACGTGGTAAGGTCAATTGCTGCTGTAACCACAATTGGACGGCTGACTTCTGTTGTTGATTTCATTTGTTTGTTATTTCCTTCAATGTTTCTTACTCTAACACTTTTTGTCGTATTGCTGACGGACGAAAGCTTGACACACGTGTCTAAGGAAACCACTTTGGTATAAGGGACTGCACTTATTCCCTTTTTTTATGTTCAATGAAAAATTGTTCAAGTAAGCCATTCCACATTGTTGATTTCCTCCCACGTGGTGAGGTCAATTGCTGCTGTAACCACAATTGGACGGCTGACTTCTGTTGTTGATTAAATTTGTTTGTTATTTCCTTCAATGTTTCTTACTCTAACATTTTTATCGTATTGCAGAGGGACGAAAGCTTGACACACGTGTCTAAGGAAATCACTTTGGTATAAGGGACTGTTCTTATTCCCTTTCTTATTGTTTAATGAACAATTGTTCAAGTAAGTCATTCCACATTGTTGATTTTCTTGGACTCGGATGTCACGCAGTTAGCTATATAATCTCCCACGTGGTAAGGTCAATTGCTGCTGTAATCACAAATGCACGACTGACTTCTGTTGTTGATTTCATTCGTTTGTTATTTCCTTCAATGTTTCTTACTCTATCACTTTTTGTCGTATTGCTGACGGACGAAAGCTTGACACATGTGTCTAAGGAAATAATTCTGGTATTAGGGACTGCTCTTATTCCCTTTCTTATTGTTTAATTAACAATTGTTCAAGTGAGTCATTCCACATTGTTGATTTTTTTGGACTCGGATGTCACGCAGTTAGCTATATAATCTCCAACGTGGTGAGGTCAATTGCTGCTGTAACCACAAATGCACGACTGACTTCTGTTGTTGATTTCATTCGTTTGTTATTTCCTTCAATGTTTCTTACTCTAACACTTTTTGTCGTATTGCTGACGGACGCAAGCTTGACACACGTGTCTAAGGAAACCATTCTGGTATAAGGGACTGTTCTTATTCCCTTTTTTATTGTTTTATGAACAATTATTCAAGTAAGCCATTCCACATTGTTGATTTCCTCCCACGTGGTAAGGTCAATTGCTGCTGTAACCACAAATGGACGGCTGACTTCTGTTGTTGATCTCATTTGTTTGTTATTTCCTCCAACGTTTCTCATTTTAACACTTTTCATCTTATTGCTGAGGGACGAAAGCTTGACACACGTGTCTAAGGAAACCACTTTGGTATAAGGGACTGTTCGGATTTCCTTTTTCTTGTTTAATAAACAGTTATTCAAGTAAGCCATTTCACATTGTTGATTTTCTTGGACTCGGATGTCACGCAGGTTGCTATAATCTCCCACGTGGTTAGGTCAATTGCTGCTGTAACCACAATTGGACGGCTGACTTCTGTTGTTGATTTCATTTGTTTATTATTTCCTTCAATGTTTCTTACTCTATCACTTTTTGTCGTATTGCTGACGGACGAAAGCTTGACACACGTGTCTAAGGAAACAATTCTGGTATAAGGGACTGTTCTTATTCCCTTTCTTATTGTTTAATGAACAATTGTTCAAGTAAGTCATTCCACATTGTTGATTTTCTTGGACTCGGATGTCACGCAGTTAGCTATATAATCTCCCACGTGGTAAGGTCAATTGCTGCTGTAACCACAAATGCACGACTGACTTCTGTTGTTGATTTCATTCGTTTGTTATTTCCTTCAATGTTTCTTACTCTATCACTTTTTGTCGTATTGCTGACGGACGAAAGCTTGACACACGTGTCTAAGGAAATAATTGTGGTATAAGGGACTGTTCTTATTCCCTTTCTTATTGTTTAATTAACAATTGTTCAAGTGAGTCATTCCACATTGTTGATTTTTTTGGACTCGGATGTCACCCAGGTAGCTATATAATCTCCCACGTGGTAAGGTCAATTGCTGCTGTAACCACAAATGCACGACTGACTTCTGTTGTTGATCTCATTTGTTTGTTATTTCCTCCAACGTTTCTCATTTTAACACTTTTCATCTTATTGCTGAGGGACGAAAGCTTGACACACGTGTCTAAGGAAACCACTTTGGTATAAGGGACTGTTCGGATTTCCTTTTTTTTTGTTTAATAAACAGTTATTCAAGTAAGCCATTCCACATCGTTGATTTTCTTGGACTCGGATGTCACGCAGGTAGTTATAATCTCCCAAATGGTAAGGTCAATTGCAGCAGTAACCACAATTGGACGGCTGACTTCTGTTGTTGATTTCATTTGTTTGTTATTTCCTTCATCGTTTCTCATTCTAACACTTTTCATCGTATTGCTGAGGGACGAAAGCTTGACACACGTGTCTAAGGAAACCACTTTGGTATAAGGGACTGTTCGGATTTCCTTTTTCTTGTTCAATAAACAGTAATTCAAGTAAGCCATTTCACATTGTTGATTTTCTTGGACTCGGATGTCACGCAGGTTGCTATAATCTCCCACGTGGTTAGGTCAATTGCAGCAGTAACTACAAATGCACGACTGACTTCTGTTGTTGATTTCATTCGTTTGTTATTTCCTTCAATGTTTGTTACTCTATCACTTTTTGTCGTATTGCTGACGGACGAAAGCTTGACACACGTGTCTAAGGAAACAATTCTGGTATAAGGGACTGTTCTTATTCTCTTTCTTATTGTTTAATGAACAATTGTTCAAGTAAGTCATTCCACATTGTTGATTTTCTTGGACTCGGATGCCACGCAGTTAGCTATATAATCTCCCACGTGGTAAGGTCAATTGCTGCTGTAACCACAAACGCACGACTGACTTCTGTTATTGATTTCATTCGTTTGTTATTTCCTTCAATGTTTCTTACTCTATCACTTTTTGTCGTATTGCTGACGGACGAAAGCTTGACACACGTGTCTAAGGAAATAATTCTGGTATAAGGGACTGTTCTTATTCCCTTTCTTATTGTTTAATTAACAATTGTTCAAGTGAGTCATTTCACATTGTTGATTTTTTTGGACTCGGATGTCACCCAGGTAGCTATAATCTCCCACGTGGTAAGGTCAATTGCTGCAGTAACCACAATTGGACGGCTGACTTCTGTTGTTGATTTCATTTGTTTGTTATTTCCTTCATCGTTTCTCATTCTAACACTTTTCATCGTATTGCTGAGGGACGAAAGCTTGACACACGTGTCTAAGGAAACCACTTTGGTAGAAGGGACTGTTCGCATTCCTTTTTTTTTGTTTAATAAACAGTTATTCAAGTAAGCCATTCCACATCGTTGATTTTCTTGGACTCGGATGTCACGCAGGTAGTTATAATCTCCCACATGGTAAGGTCAATTGCAGCAGTAACCACAATTGGACGGCTGACTTCTGTTGTTGATTTCATTTGTTTGTTATTTTCTTCATCGTTTCTCATTCTAACACTTTTCAATCGTAATGCTGAGGGACGAAAGCTTGACACACGTGTCTAAGGAAACCACTTTGGTAGAAGGGACTGTTCGCATTCCTTTTTTTTTTGTTTAATAAACAGTTATTCAAGTAAGCCATTCCACATCGTTGATTTTCTTGGACTCGGATGTCACGCAGGTAGTTATAATCTCCCACATGGTAAGGTCAATTGCAGCAGTAACCACAATTGGACGGCTGACTTCTGTTGTTGATTTCATTTGTTTGTTATTTCCTCCAACGTTTCTCATTCTAACACTTTTCATCTTATTGCTGAGGGACGAAAGCTTGACACACGTGTCTAAGGAAACCACTTTGGTATAAGGGACTGTTCGCATTCCCTTTCTTCTGTTTAATGAACAGTTATTCAAGTAAGCCATTCCACATTGTTGATTTTCTTGGACTCGAATGTCACGCAGGTAGCTATAATCTCATACGTGGTAAGGTCAATTGCTGCTGTAACCACAAATGGACGGCTGACTTCTGTTGTCGATTTCATTTGTTTTTTATTTCCTCCAATGTTTCTTATTCTGACTCTTTTCATCGTATTGCAGAGGGACGAGAGCTTGACAAACGTGTCTAAGAAAACCACCTTGGTATAAGGGACTGCTCTTATTCCCTTTTTTTTCTTTTAATGAACAATTATTCAAGTAAGTCATTTCACATTGTTGATTTTCTTGTACTCGGATGTCACGCAGGTAGCTATAATCTCATACGTGGTAAGGTCAATTGCTGCTGTAACCACAAATGGAGGGCTGAATTCTATTGTTGATTTCATTTGTTTGTTATTTCCTTCAATGTTTCTTACTCTAACATTTTTCATCGTATTGCAGAGGGACGAAAGCTTGACACACGTGTCTAAGGAAACCACTTTGGTATAAGGGACTGCACTTATTCCCTTTTTTTATGTTTAATGAAAAATTGTTCAAGTAAGCCATTCCACATTGTTGATTTCCTCCCACGTGGTGAGGTCAATTGCTGCTGTAACCACAATTGGACGGCTGACTTCTGTTGTTGATTTAATTTGTTTGTTATTTCCTTCAATGTTTCTTACTCTAACACTTTTTGTCGTATTGCTGACGGACGAAAAATTGACACACGTGTCTAAGGAAAGCATTCTGGTATAAGGGACTGTTCTTTTCCCTTTTTTATTGTTTAATGAACAATTGTTCAAGTAAGCCATTCCACATTGTTGATTTTCTCACACGTGGTAAAGTCAATTGCTGCTGTAACCAAAACTGGACTGCTGAATTCTGTTGTTGATTTAATTTGTTTGTGATTTCCTTCAATGTTTCTTACTCTAACATTTTTATCGTATTGCAGAGGGACGAAAGCTTGACACACGTGTCTAAGGAAATCACTTTGGTATAAGGGACTGTTCGCATTCCCTTTTTTTTTGTTTAATAAACAGTTATTCGAGTAAGCCATTCCACATTGTTGATTTTCTCCCACGTGGTGAGGTCAATTGCTGCTGTAACCACAATTGGACGGCTGACTTCTGTTATCGATTTCATTTGTTTTTTATTTCTTTCAATGTTTCTCATTCTAACACTTTTCATCGTATTGCACAGGGACGAAAGCTTGACACACGTGTCTAACGAAACCACATTGGTATAAGAGACTGTTCTTATTCCCTTCTGTTTGTATAATGAACAATTATCCAAGTAAGCCATTCCACATTGCTGATTTCCCTACACGTGGTAAGGTCAATTGCTGCTGTAACCAAAACTGGACGGTTGACTTCTGTTGTTGATTTCATTCGTTTGTTATTTCCTTCAATGTTTCTTACTCTAACACTTTTTGTCGTATTGCTGAGGGACGAAAGCTTGACACACGTGTCTAAGGAATCCACTTGGGTATATAGGACTGTTCTTATTCTCTTTTTTTTTGTTTAATGAACAATTGTTCGAGTAAGCCATTCCACATTGTTGATTTCCTCCCACGTGGTGAGGTCAATTGCTGCTGTAACCACAATTGGACACCTGACTTCTGTTGTTGATTTCATTTGTTTGTTATTTCCTTCGATGTTTCTTACTCTAACACTTTTTGTCGTATTGCTGACGGACGAAAGCTTGACACACGTGTCTAAGGAAAACATTCTGGTAAAAGGGACTGTTCTTATTCCCTTTTTTATTGTTTTATGAACAATTGTTCTAGTAAGCCATTCCACATTGTTGATTTCCTCCCACGTGGTTAGGTTTATTGCTGCTGTAACCACAATTGGACGGCTGACTTCTGTTGTTGATTTCATTTGTTTATTATTTCCTTCAATGTTTCTTACTCTAACACTTTTTATCGTATTGCAGAGAGACGAAAGCTGCTGTAACCACAAATGCACGACTGACTTCTGTTGTTGATTTCATTCGTTTGTTATTTCCTTCAATGTTTCTTACTCTATCACTTTTTGTCGTATTGCTGACGGACGAAAGCTTGACACACGTGTCTAAGGAAACAATTCTGGTATAAGGGACTGTTCTTATTCCCTTTCTTATTGTTTAATGAACAATTGTTCAAGTAAGTCATTCCACATTGTTGATTTTCTTGGACTCGGATGTCACGCAGTTAGCTATATAATCTCCCACGTGGTAAGGTCAATTGCTGCTGTAATCACAAATGCACGACTGACTTCTGTTGTTGATTTCATTCGTTTGTTATTTCCTTCAATGTTTCTTACTCTATCACTTTTTGTCGTATTGCTGACGGACGAAAGCTTGACACACGTGTCTAAGGAAATAATTCTGGTATTAGGGACTGTTCTTATTCCCTTTCTTATTGTTTAATTAACAATTGTTCAAGTGAGTCATTCCACATTGTTGGTTTTTTTGGACTCGGATGTCACGCAGTTAGCTATATAATCTCCCACGTGGTGAGGTCAATTGCTGCTGTAACCACAAATGCACGACTGACTTCTGTTGTTGATTTCATTCGTTTGTTATTTCCTTCAATGTTTCTTACTCTAACACTTTTTGTCGTATTGCTGACGGACGAAAGCTTGACACACGTGTCTAAGGAAACCATTCTGGTATAAGGGACTGTTCTTTTCCCTTTTTTATTGTTTAATGAACAATTGTTCAAGTAAGCCATTCCACATTGTTGATTTTCTCACACGTGGTAAAGTCAATTGCTGCTGTAACCAAAACTGGACTGCTGAATTCTGTTGTTGATTTAATTTGTTTGTGATTTCCTTCAATGTTTCTTACTCTAACATTTTCATCGTATTGCAGAGGGACGAAAGCTTGACACACGTGTCTAAGGAAATCACTTTGGTATAAGGGACTGTTCGCATTCCCTTTTTTTTTGTTTAATAAACAGTTATTCAAGTAAGCCATTCCACATTGTTGATTTTCTCCCACGTGGTAAGGTCAATTGCTGCTGTAACCACAATTGGACGGCTGACTTCTGTTATCGATTTCATTTGTTTTTTATTTCTTTCAATGTTTCTCATTCTAACACTTTTCATCGTATTGCACAGGGACGAAAGCTTGACACGCGTGTCTAAGGAAACCACTTTGGTATAAGGGACTGTTCTTATTCCCTTCTTTTTGTTTAATGAACAATTATCCAAGTAAGCCATTCCACATTGTTGATTTTTTTGGACTCGAATGACACGCAGGTAGCTATAATCTCCCACGTGGTAAGGTCAATTGCTGCTGTAACCACAATTGGACGGCTGACTTCTGTTGTTGATTTCATTTGTTTGTTATTTCCTTCGATGTTTCTTACTCTAACACTTTTTGTCGTATTGCTGACGGACGAAAGCTTGACACACGTGTCTAAGGAAACCATTCTGGTATAAGGGACTGTTCTTATTCCCTTTTTTATTGTTTTATGAACAATTGTTCAAGTAAGCCATTCCACATTGTTGATTTCCTCCCACGTGGTAAGGTCAATTGCTGCTGTAACCACAAATGGACGGCTGACTTCTGTTGTTGATCTCATTTGTTTGTTATTTCCTCCAACGTTTCTCATTTTAACACTTTTCATCTTATTGCAGAGGGACGAAAGCTTGACACACGTGTCTAAGGAAACCACTTTGGTATAAGGGACTGTTCGGATTTCCTTTTTCTTGTTTAATAAACAGTAATTCAAGTAAGCCATTTCACATTGTTGATTTTCTTGGACTCGGATGTCACGCAGGTTGCTATAATCTCCCACGTGGTTAGGTCAATTGCTGCTGTAACCACAATTGGACGGCTGACTTCTGTTGTTGATTTCATTTGTTTATTATTTCCTTCAATGTTTCTTACTCTGACACTTTTTATCGTATTGCAGAGAGACGAAATGCTGTAACTACAAATGCACGACTGACTTGTGTTGTTGATTTCATTCGTTTGTTATTTCCTTCAATGTTTCTTACTCTATCACTTTTTGTCGTATTGCTGACGGACGAAAGGTTGACACACGTGTCTAAGGAAACAATTCTGGTATAAGGGACTGTTCTTATTCCCTTTCTTATTGTTTAATGAACAATTGTTCAAGTAAGCCATTCCACATCGTTGATTTTCTTGGACTCGGATGTCACGCAGGTAGTTATAATCTCCCACATGGTAAGGTCAATTGCAGCAGTAACCACAATTGGACGGCTGACTTCTGTTGTTGATTTCATTTGTTTGTTATTTTCTTCATCGTTTCTCATTCTTACACTTTTCAATCGTAATGCTGAGGGACGAAAGCTTGACACACGTGTCTAAGGAAACCACTTTGGTAGAAGGGACTGTTCGCATTCCCTTTCTTCTGTTTAATGAACAGTTATTCAAGTAAGCCATTCCACATTGTTGATTTTCTTGGACTCGAATGTCACGCAGGTAGCTATAATCTCATACGTGGTAAGGTCAATTGCTGCTGTAACCACAAATGGACGGCTGACTTCTGTTGTCGATTTCATTTGTTTTTTATTTCCTCCAATGTTTCTTATTCTGACTCTTTTCATCGTATTGCAGAGGGACGAGAGCTTGACACACGTGTCTAAGAAAACCACCTTGGTATAAGGGACTGCTCTTATTCCCTTTTTTTTCTTTTAATGAACAATTATTCAAGTAAGTCATTTCACATTGTTGATTTTCTTGTACTCGGATGTCACGCAGGTAGCTATAATCTCATACGTGGTAAGGTCAATTGCTGCTGTAACCACAAATGGAGGGCTGAATTCTATTGTTGATTTCATTTGTTTGTTATTTCCTTCAATGTTTCTTACTCTAACATTTTTCATCGTATTGCAGAGGGACGAAAGCTTGACACACGTGTCTAAGGAAACCACTTTGGTATAAGGGACTGCACTTATTCCCTTTTTTTATGTTTAATGAAAAATTGTTCAAGTAAGCCATTCCACATTAATGATTTCCTCCCACGTGGTGAGGTCAATTGCTGCTGTAACCACAATTGGACGGCTGACTTCTGTTGTTGATTTAATTTGTTTGTTATTTCCTTCAATGTTTCTTACTCTAACACTTTTTGTCGTATTGCTGACGGACGAAAGCTTGACACACGTGTCTAAGGAAAGCATTCTGGTATAAGGGACTGTTCTTTTCCCTTTTTTATTGTTTAATGAACAATTGTTCAAGTAAGCCATTCCACATTGTTGATTTTCTCACACGTGGTAAAGTCAATTGCTGCTGTAACCAAAACTGGACTGCTGAATTCTGTTGTTGATTTAATTTGTTTGTGATTTCCTTCAATGTTTCTTACTCTAACATTTTTATCGTATTGCAGAGGGACGAAAGCTTGACACACGTGTCTAAGGAAATCACTTTGGTATAAGGGACTGTTCGCATTCCCTTTTTTTTTGTTTAATAAACAGTTATTCAAGTAAGCCATTCCACATTGTTGATTTTCTCCCACGTGGTAAGGTCAATTGCTGCTGTAACCACAATTGGACGGCTGACTTCTGTTATCGATTTCATTTGTTTTTTATTTCTTTCAATGTTTCTCATTCTAACACTTTTCATCGTATTGCACAGGGACGAAAGCTTGACACACGTGTCTAACGAAACCACATTGGTATAAGAGACTGTTCTTATTCCCTTCTGTTTGTATAATGAACAATTATCCAAGTAAGCCATTCCACATTGTTGATTTCCCTACACGTGGTAAGGTCAATTGCTGCTGTAACCAAAACTGGACGGTTGACTTCTTTTGTTGATTTCATTCGTTTGTTATTTCCTTCAATGTTTCTTACTCTAACACTTTTTGTCGTATTGCTGAGGGACGAAAGCTTGACACACGTGTCTAAGGAATCCACTTGGGTATATAGGACTGTTCTTATTCTCTTTTTTTTTGTTTAATGAACAATTGTTCGAGTAAGCCATTCCACATTGTTGATTTCCTCCCACGTGGTGAGGTCAATTGCTGCTGTAACCACAATTGGACACCTGACTTCTGTTGTTGATTTCATTTGTTTGTTATTTCCTTCGATGTTTCTTACTCTAACACTTTTTGTCGTATTGCTGACGGACGAAAGCTTGACACACGTGTCTAAGGAAAACATTCTGGTAAAAGGGACTGTTCTTATTCCCTTTTTTATTGTTTTATGAACAATTGTTCAAGTAAGCCATTCCACATTGTTGATTTCCTCCCACGTGGTTAGGTTTATTGCTGCTGTAATCACAATTGGACGGCTGACTTCTGTTGTTGATTTCATTTGTTTATTATTTCCTTCAATGTTTCTTACTCTAACACTTTTTATCGTATTGCAGAGAGACGAAAGCTGCTGTAACCACAAATGCACGACTGACTTCTGTTGTTGATTTCATTCGTTTGTTATTTCCTTCAATTTCTATCACTTTTTGTCGTATTGCTGACGGACGAAAGCTTGACACACGTGTCTAAGGAAATAATTCTGGTATAAGGGACTGTTCTTATTCCCTTTCTTATTGTTTAATTAACAATTGTTCAACTGAGTCATTCCATATTGTTGATTTTTTTGGACTCGGATGTCACGCAGGTAGCTATAATCTCCCACGTGGTAAGGTCAATTGCTGCAGTAACCACAATTGGACGGCTGACTTCTGTTGTTGATTTCATTTGTTTGTTATTTCCTTCAATGTTTCTTACTCTTACACTTTTTGTCGTATTGCTGACGGACGAAAGCTTGACACACGTGTCTAAGGAAACCATTCTGGTATAAGGGACTGTTCTTTTCCCTTTTTTATTGTTTAATGAACAATTGTTCGAGTAAGCCATTCCACATTGTTGATTTTCTCACACGTGGTAAAGTCAATTGCTGCTGTAACCAAAACTGGACGGCTGAATTCTGTTGTTGATTTCATTTGTTTGTGATTTCCTTCAATGTTTCTTACTCTAACATTTTAATCGTATTGCAGAGGGACGAAAGCTTGACACACGTGTCTAAGGAAATCACTTTGGTATAAGGGACTGTTCGCATTCCCTTTTTTTTGTTTAATAAACAGTTATTCAAGTAAGCCATTCCACATTGTTGATTTTCTCCCACGTGGTAAGGTCAATGGCTGCTGTAACCACAATTGGACGGCTGACTTCTGTTATCGATTTCATTTGTTTTTTATTTCTTTCAATGTTTCTCATTCTAACACTTTTCATCGTATTGCACAGGGACGAAAGCTTGACACACGTGTCTAACGAAACCACATTGGTATAAGAGACTGTTCTTATTCCCTTCTGTTTGTATAATGAACAATTATCCAAGCAAGCCATTCCACATTGTTGATTTCCTCACACGTGGTAAGGTCAATTGCTGCTGTAACCAAAACTGGACGGTTGACTTCTGTTGTTGATTTCATTCGTTTGTTATTTCCTTCAATGTTTCTTACTCTAACACTTTTTGTCGTATTGCTGAGGGACGAAAGCTTGACACACGTGTCTAAGGAATCCACTTGGGTATATAGGACTGTTCTTATTCTCTTTTTTTTTGTTTAATGAACAATTGTTAAAGTAAGCCATTCCACATTGTTGATTTCCTCCCACGTGGTGAGGTCAATTGCTGCTGTAACCACAATTGGACACCTGACTTCTGTTGTTGATTTCATTTGTTTGTTATTTCCTTCGATGTTTCTTACTCTAACACTTTTTGTCGTATTGCTGACGGACGAAAGCTTGACACACGTGTCTAAGGAAACCATTTTGGTATAAGGGACTGTTCTTATTCCCTTTTTTATTGTTTTATGAACAATCGTTCAAGTAAGCCATTCCACATTGTTGATTTCCTCCCACGTGGTAAGGTCAACTGCTGCTGTAACCACAAATGGACGGCTGACTTCTGTTGTTGATCTCATTTGTTTGTTATTTCCTCCAACGTTTCTCATTTTAACACTTTTCATCTTATTGCTGAGGGACGAAAGCTTGACACACGTGTCTAAGGAAACCACTTTGGTATAAGGGACTGTTCGGATTTTCTTTTTTTTGTTTAATAAACAGTTATTCAAGTAAGCCATTTCACATTGTTGATTTTCTTGGACTCGGATGTCACGCAGGTTGCTATAATCTCCCACGTGGTTAGGTCAATTGCTGCTGTAACCACAATTGGACGGCTGACTTCTGTTGTTGATTTCATTTGTTTATTATTTCCTTCAATGTTTCTTACTCTAACACTTTTTATCGTATTGCAGAGAGACGAAAGCTGCTGTAACCACAAATGCACGACTGACTTCTGTTGTTGATTTCGTTCGTTTGTTATTTCCTTCAATGTTTCTTACTCTATCACTTTTTGTCGTATTGCTGACGGACGAAAGTTTGACACACGTGTCTAAGGAAACAATTCTGGTATAAGGGACTGTTCTTATTCCCTTTCTTATTGTTTAATGAACAATTGTTCAAGTAAGTCCTTCCACATTGTTGATTTTCTTGGACTCGGATGTCACGCAGTTAGCTATATAATCTCCCACGTGGTAAGGTCAATTGCTGCTGTAACCACAAATGCACGACTGACTTCTGTTGTTGATTTCATTCGTTTGTTATTTCCTTCAATGTTTCTTACTCTATCACTTTTTGTCGTATTGCTGACGGACGAAAGCTTGAAACACGTGTCTAAGAAAATAATTCTGGTATAAGGGACTGTTGTTATTCCCTTTCTTATTGTTTAATTAACAATTGTTCAAGTGAGTCATTCCACATTGTTGATTTTTTTGGACTCGGATGTCACGCAGGTAGCTATAATCTCCCACGTGGTAAGGTCAATTGCTGCAGTAACCACAATTGGACGCCTGACTTCTGTTGTTGATTTCATTTGTTTGTTATTTCCTTCATCGTTTCTCATTCTAACACTTTTCATCGTATCGCTGAGAGGCGAAAGCTTACCACACGTGTCTAAAGAAACCACTTTGGTAAAAGGGACTGTTCGCATTCCCTTTTTTTTGTTTAATAAACAGTTATTCAAGTAAGCCATTCCACATTGTTGATTTTCTTGGACTCGGATGTCACGCAGGTAGTTATAATCTCCCACATGTTAAGGTCAATTGCTGCAGTAACCACAATTGGACGGCTGACTTCTGTTGTTGATTTCATTTGTTTGTAATTTTCTTCATCGTTTCTCATTCTAACACTTTTCAATCGTAATGCTGAGAGACGAAAGCTTGACACACGTGTCTAAGGAAACCACTTTGGTATAAGGGACTGTTCGCATTCCCTTTTTTTTGTTTAATAAACAGTTATTCAAGTAAGCCATTCCACATTGTTGATTTTCTTGGACTTGGATATCACGCAGGTAGCTTTAATCTCCCACGTGGTAAGGTCAATTGCTGCTGTAACCACAATTGGACGGCTGACTCCTGTTGTTGATTTCATTTGTTTGTTATTTCCCCCAATGTTTCTTATCAAGCCATTCCACATTGTTGATTTCCTCCCACGTGGTAAGGTCAATTGCTGCTGTAACCAAAACTGGACGGTTGACTTCTGTTGTTGAATTCATTCGTTTGTTATTTCTTTCAATGTTTCTTACTCTATCACTTTTTGTCGTATTGCTGACGGACGAAAGCTTGACACACGTGTCTAAGGAAACCACTTCGGAATAAGGGACTCTTCTAATTTCCTTTTTTTTGTTTAATCAACAATTATCCAAGTAGGCCATTCCACATTGTTGATTTTCTTGGACTCGAATGTCACGCAGGTAGCTTTAATCTCATACGTGATATCAAGAAAATCAACAATGTCGAATGTCTTACTTGAATAACTGTTCATTAAACAAAAAAAAGGGAATGCGAACAGTCCTTTATACCACAGTGGTTTTCTTAGACACGTGTGTCAAGCTTTCGTCCCTGTGCAATACGATGAAAGTTGTTAGAATGAGAAACATTGTGTGTCATCCGAGTCCAAGAAAATAAACAATGTGGAATGGCTTACTTGGATAACAGTTCATTAAACAAAAAAAAGGGAATGCGAACAGTCCTTTATACCACAGTGGTTTTCTTAGACACGTGTGTCAAGCTTTCGTCCCTGTGCAATACGATGAAAGTTGTTAGAATGAGAAACATTGTGTGTCATCCGAGTCCAAGAAAATAAACAATGTGGAATGGCTTACTTGGATAATTGTTAATTAAACAAAAAGAAGGGAATAAGAACAGTCCCTTATACCAATGTGGTTTCCATAGACACGTGTGTCAAGCTTTCGTCCCTGTGCAATACGATGAAAAGTGTTAGAATGAGAAACATAGAAGGAAATAACAAACAAATGAAATCAACAACAGAAGTCAATCGTGCATTCGTGGTTACAGCAGCAATGGACCTTACCACGTGAGAGATTATAGCTACCTGCGTGACATCCGAGTCCAAGAAAATCAACAATGTGGAATGGCTTACTTGAATAATTGTTCATTAAACAAAAAGAAGGGAATAAGAACAGTCCCTTATACCAAAGTGGTTTCCTTAGACACGTGTGTCAAGCTTTCGTCCCTGTGCAATACGATGAAAAGTGTTAGAATGAGAAACATAGAAGGAAATAACAAACAAATGAAATCAACAACAGAAGTCAATCGTGCATTCGTGGTTACAGCAGCAATGGACCTTACCACGTGAGAGATTATAGCTACCTGCGTGACATCCGAGTCCAAGAAAATCAACAATGTGGAATGGCTTACTTGGATAATTGTTCATTAAACAAAAAGAAGGGAATAAGAACAGTCCCTTATACCAAAGTGGTTTCCTTAGACACGTGTGTCAAGCTTTCGTCCCTGTGCAATACGATGAAAAGTGTTAGAATGAGAAACATAGAAGGAAATAACAAACAAATGAAATCAACAACAGAAGTCAATCGTGCATTCGTGGTTACAGCAGCAATGGACCTTACCACGTGAGAGATTATAGCTACCTGCGTGACATCCGAGTCCAAGAAAATCAACAATGTGGAATGGCTTACTTGGATAATTGTTCATCAAAAAGAAAAAAGGGAATGAGAACAAACCCTTGTAGTTTCCTTAGACACGTGTGTCAAGCTTTCGTCCCTGTGCAATACGGTGAAAAGTGTTAGAATGAGAAACATAGAAGGAAATAACAAACAAATGAAATTAACAACAGAAGTCAGTCGTGCATTTGTGGTTACAGCAGCAATTGACCTTACCACGTGGGAGATTATAGCTACCTGCGTGACATCCTAGTCCAAGGAAATCAACAATGTGGAATGGCTTACTTGGATAATTGTTCATCAAGAGGAAAAAAGGGAACAAGAACAGTCCCTCATACCAATGTCGCTTCCTTAGACACGTAAGACAAGCTTTCGTCCCTGTGTAATACGATGAAAAGAGTAAGAATGAGAAACATTGAAGGAAATACCAAACAAATGAAATCAACAACAGAAGTCAGTCGTGCATTTGTGGTTACAGCAGCAATTGACCTTACCACGTGGGAGATTATAGATACCTGCGTGACATCCGAGTCCAAGAAAATCAACAATGTGGAATGGCTTACTTGGATAATTGATCATTATACAGAAAGAATGGAATAAGAACAGTCCCTTATACCGATGTGGTTTTCATAGACACGTGTGTCAAGCTTTCGTCCCAGTGCAATACGATGAAAAGTGTTAGAATGAGAAACATGGAAGGAAAAAACAAACAAATGAAATCAACAACAGAAGTCAGTCGTGCATTTGTGGTTACAGCAGCAATTGACCTTACCACGTGGGAGATTATAGCTACCTGCGTGTCATCCGAGTCCATGAAAATCAACAATGTGGAATGGCTTACTTGGATAATTGATCATTATACAGAAAGAAGGGAATAAGAACAGTCCCTTATACCAATGTGGTTTCCATAGACACGTGTGTCAAGCTTTCGTCCCTGTGCAATACGATGAGAAGTGTTAGAATGAAAAACATTGAAGGAAATAACAAACAAATGAACTCAACAACAGAAGTCAGTCGTGCATTTGTGGTTACAGCAGCAATTGACCTTACCACGTGGGAGATTACAGCTACCTGCGTGACATCCGAGTCTAAGAAAATCAACAATGTGGAATGGCTTACTTTGATAATTGTTCATTAAACAAAAAGAAGGGAATAAGCACAGTCCCTTATACCAAATTGGTTTCCTTAGACACGTGTGTCAAGCTTTCGTCCCTGTGCGATACGATGAAAAGTGTTAGAATGAGAAACATTGAAGAAAATAACAAACGAATGAAATCAACAACAGAAGTCAGTCGTGAATTTGTGGTTACAGCAGCAATTGACCTTAACACGTGGGAGATTATAGCTACCTGCGTGACATCGTGGTCCAAGAAAATCAACAATGTGGAATGGCTTACTTGGATAATTGTTCATCAAAATGAAAAAAGGGAATAAGAACAGTCCCTCATACCAAAGTGGTTTCCTTAGACACTTGTGTCAAGCTTTCGTCCCTGTGCAATACGATGAAAAGTATTAGAATGTGAAACATTGAAGAAAATAACAAACGAATGAAATCAACAACAGAAGTCAGTCGTGCATTTGTGGTTACAGCAGCAATTGACCTAACCACGTGGGAGATTATAGCTAGCTGAGTGATATCCTAGTCCAAGAAAATCAACAATGTGGAATGGCTTACTTGGATAATTGTTCATCAAAAAAAAAAAAAGGGAATAAGAACAGTCCCTCATACCAATGTGGCTTCCTTAGACACGAAAGTCAAGCTTTCGTCCCTGTGTAATACGATGAAAAGAGTTAGAATGAGAAACATTGAAGGAAATTACAAACAAATGAAATCAACAACAGAAGTCAGTCGTGCATTTGTGGGTACAGCAGCAATTGACCTCACCACGTGGGAGATTATAGCTACCTGCGTGACATTCGAGTCCAAGAAAATCAACAATGTGGAATGGCTTACTTGGATAATTGTTCATCAAAAAGAAAAAAGGGAATGAGAACAAACCCTTGTGGTTTCCTTAGACACGTGTGTCAAGCTTTCGTCCCTGTGCAATACGATGAAAAGTGTTAGAATGAGAAACATAGAAGGAAATAACAAACAAATGAAATTAACAACAGAAGTCAGTCGTGCATTTGTGGTTACAGCAGCAATTGACCTTACCACGTGGGAGATTATAGCTAGCTGCGTGATATCCTAGTCCAAGAAAATCAACAATGTGGAATGGCTTACTTGGATAATTGTTCATCAAAAAGAAAAAAGGGAATAAGAACAGTCCCTCATACCACTGTGGCTTCCTTAGACACGAAAGTCAAGCTTTCGTCCCTGTGTAATACGATGAAAAGAGTTAGAATGAGAAACATTGAAGGAAATTACAAACAAATGAAATCAACAACAGAAGTCAGTCGTGCATTTGTGGTTACAGCAGCAATTGACCTCACCACGTGGGAGATTATAGCTACCTGCGTGACATTCGAGTCCAAGAAAATCAACAATGTGGAATGGCTCACTTGGATAATTGATCATTATACAGAAAGAATGGAATAAGAACAGTCCCTTATACCGATGTGGTTTCCATAGACACGTGTGTCAAGCTTTCGTCCCTGTGCAATACGATGAAAAGTGTTAGAATGAGAAACATTGAAGAAAATAACAAACGAATGAAATCAACAACAGAAGTCAATCGTGCATTTGTGGTTACAGCAGCAATTGACCTTACCACGTGGGAGATTATAGCTACCTGCGTGACATTCGAGTCCAAGAAAATCAACAATGTGGAATGGCTCACTTGGATAATTGATCATTATACAGAAAGAATGGAATAAGAACAGTCCCTTATACCGATGTGGTTTCCTTAGACACGTGTGTCAAGCTTTCGTCCCTGTGCAATACGATGAAAAGTGTTAGAATGAGAAACATAGAAGGAAAAAACAAACAAATGAAATCAACAACAGAAGTCAGTCGTGCATTTGCGGTTACAGCAGCAATTGACCTTACCACGTGGGAGATTATAGCTACCTGCGTGACATCCGAGTCCAAGAAAATCAACAATGTGGAATGGCTTACTTGGATAATTGTTCATTAAACAAAAAGAAGGGAATAAGAACAGTCCTTATACCAAAGTGGTTTCCTTAGACACGTGTGTCAAGCTTTCGTCCCTCTGCAATACGATGAAAAGTGTTAGAATGTGAAACATTTAAGAAAATAAGAAACGAATGAAATCAACAACATAAGTCAATCGTGCATTTGTGGTTACAGCAGCAATTGACCTTACCACGTTGGAGATTATAGCTCCCTGCGTGACATCCGAGTCCAAGAAAATCAACAATGTGGAATGGCTTACTTGGATAATTGTTCATTGAACAAAAAGAAGGGAATAAGAACAGTCCCTTATACCAAAGTGGTTTCCTTGGACACGTGTGTCAAGCTTTCGTCCCTCTGCAATACGATGAAAAGTGTTAGAATGAGAAACATTGAAGAAAATAACAAACGAATGAAATCAACAACAGAAGTCAGTCGAGCATTTGTGGTTACAGCAGCAATTGACCTCACCACGTGGGAGATTATAGCTACCTGCGTGACATCCGAGTCCAAGAAAATCAACAATGTGGAATGGCTTACTTGGATAATTGTTCATCAAAAAGAAAAAAAGGAAAGAGAACAAACCCTTGTGGTTTCCTTAGACACGTGTGTCAAGCTTTCGTCCCTGTGCAATACGATGAAAAGTGTTAGAATGAGAAACATAAAAGGAAATAACAAACAAATGAAATTAACAACAGAAGTCAGTCGTGCATTTGTGGTTACAGCAGCAATTGACCTTACCACGTGGGAGATTATAGCTAGCTGTGTGACATCCTAGTCCAAGAAAATCAACAATGTGGAATGGCTTACTTGGATAATTGTTCATCAAAAAGAAAAAAAGGAATAAGAACAGTCCCTCATACCAATGTGGCTTCCTTAGATACGTAAGTCAAGCTTTCGTCCCTGTGTAATACGATGAAAAGAGTTAGAATGAGAAACATTGGAGGAAATTACAAACAAATAAAATCAACAACAGAAGTCAGTCGTGCATTTGTGGTTACAGCAGCAATTGACCTCACCACGTGGGAGATTATAGCTACCTGCGTGACATCCGAGTCCAAGAAAATCAACAATGTGGAATGGCTTACTTGGATAATTGTTCATCAAAAAGAAAAAAGGGAATAAGAACAGTCCCTCATACCAATGTGGCTTCCTTAGATACGTAAGTCAAGCTTTCGTCCCTGTGTAATACGATGAAAAAAGTTAGAATGAGAAACATTGAAGGAAATAACAAACAAATGAAATCAACAACAGAAGTCAGTCGTGCATTTGTGGTTACAGCAGCAATTGACCTTACCACGTGGGAGATTATAGATACCTGCGTGACATCCGAGTCCAAGAAAATCAACAATGTGGAATGGCTTTCTTGAATAATTGATCATTATACAGAAAGAATGGAATAAGAACAGTCCCTTATACCGATGTGGTTTTCATAGACACGTGTGTCAAGCTTTCGTCCCTGTGCAATACGATGAAAAGTGTTAGAATGAGAAACATTGAATAAAATAACAAACGAATGAAATCAACAACAGAAGTCAGCCGTGCATTTGTGGTTACAGCAGCAATTGACCTTACCACGTGGAAGATTATAGCTACCTGCGTGACATCCGAGTCCAAGAAAATCAACAATGTGGAATGGCTTACTTGGATAATTGTTCATTAAACAAAAAGAAGGGAATAAGAACAGTCCTTATACCAAAGTTGTTTCCTTAGACACGTGTGTCAAGCTTTCGTCCCTGTGCAATACGATGAGAAGTGTTAGAATGAGAAACATTGAATAAAATAACAAACGAATGAAATCAACAACAGAAGTCAGTCGTGCATTTGTGGTTACAGCAGCAATTGACCTCACCACGTGGGAGATTATAGCTACCTGCGTGACATCCGAGTCCAAGAAAATCAACAATGTGGAATGGCTTACTTGGATAATTGTTCATCAAAAAGAAAAAAAGGAATAAGAACAGTCCCTCATACCAATGTGGCTTCCTTACCACGTGGGAGCAATACGATGAGAAGTGTTAGAATGAAAATTGAAGGAAATAAAAAACAAATGAACTCAACAACAGAAGTCAGTCGTGCATTTGTGGTTACAGCAGCAATTGACCTTAACACGTGGGAGATTATAGCTACCTGCGTGACATCGTGGTCCAAGAAAATCAACAATGTGGAATGGCTTACTTGGATAATTGTTCATCAAAATGAAAAAAGGGAATAAGAACAGTCCCTTATACCAAAGTGGTTTCCTTAGACACGTGTGTCAAGCTTTCGTCCCTGTGCAATACGATGAAAAGTATTAGAATGTGAAACATTGAAGAAAATAACAAACGAATGAAATCAACAACAGAAGTCAGTCGTGCATTTGTGGTTACAGCAGCAATTGACCTAACCACGTGGGAGGTTATAGCTCCCTGCGTGACATCCGAGTCCAAGAAAATCAACAATGTGGAATAGCTTACTTGGATAATTGTTCATTAAACAAAAAGAAGGGAATAAGAACAGTCCCTCATACCAAAGTGGTTTCCTTAGACACATGTGTCAAGCATTCGTCCCTGTGCAATACGATGAAAAGTGTTAGAATGAGAAACATAGAAGGAAATAACAAACAAATGAAATCAACAACAGAAGTCAATCGTGCATTCGTGGTTACAGCAGCAATGGACCTTACCACGTGAGAGATTATAGCTACCTGCGTGACATCCGAGTCCAAGAAAATCAACAATGTGGAATGGCTTACTTGGATAATTGTTCATTAAACAAAAAGAAGGGAATAAGAACAGTCCCTTATACCAAAGTGGTTTCCTTAGACACGTGTGTCAAGCTTTCGTCCCTGTGCAATACGATGAAAAGTGTTAGAATGAGAAACATTGAAGAAAATAACAAACGAATGAAATCAACAACAGAAGTCAGTCGAGCATTTGTGGTTACAGCAGCAATTGACCTTACCACGTGGGAGATTATAGCTACCTGCGTGACATCCGAGTCCAAGAAAATCAACAATGTGGAATGGCTTACTTTGATAATTGTTCATCAAACAAAAAGAAGGGAATAAGCACAGTTCCTTATACCAAATTGGTTTCCTTAGACACGTGTGTCAAGCTTTCGTCCCTGTGCAATACGATGAAAAGTGTTAAAATGAAAAACATTGAAGAAAATAACAAACGAATGAAATCAACAACAGAAGTCAGTCGTGCATTTGTGGTTACAGCAGCAATTGACCTTAACACGTGGGAGATTATAGCTACCTGCGTGACATCGTAGTCCAAGAAAATCAACAATGTGGAATTGCTTACTTGGATAATTGTTCATCAAAATGAAAAAAGGGAATAAGAACAGTCCCTTATACCAATGTGGTTTCCTTAGACACGTGTGTCAAGCTTTCGTCCCTGTGCAATACGATGAAAAGTGTTAGAATGAGAAACATAGAAGGAAATAACAAACAAATGCACGACTGACTTCTGTTGTTGATTTCATTTGTTTGTTATTTTCTTCAATGTTTCTCATTCTAACACTTTTCATCGTATTGCACAGGGACGAAAGCTTGACACACGTGTCTATGGAAACCACATCGGTATAAGGAACTGTTCTTATTCCATTCTTTCTGTATAATGATCAATTATCCAAGTAAGCCATTCCACATTGTTGATTTTCTTGGACTCGAATGTCACGCAGGTAGCTATAATCTCCCACGTCGTGAGGTCAATTGCTGCTGTAACCACAAATGCACGACTGACTTCTGTTGTTGATTTCATTTGTTTGTTATTTCCTTCAATGTTTCTCATTCTAACTCTTTTCATCGTATTACACAGGGACGAAAGCTTGACTTTCGTGTCAAAGGAAGCCACATTGGTATGAGGGACTGTTCTTATTCCCTTTTTTCTTTTTGATGAACAATTATCCAAGTAAGCCAATCCACATTGTTGATTTTCTTGGACTAGGATGTCACGCAGCTAACTATAATCTCCCACCTGGTAAGGTCAATTGCTGCTGTAACCACAAATGCACGACTGACTTCTGTTGTTAATTTCATTTGTTTGTTATTTCCTTCTATGTTTCTCATTCTAACACGTTTCATCGTATTGCACAGGGACGAAAGCTTGACACACGTGTCTAAGGAAACCACAAGGGTTTGTTCTCATTCCCTTTTTTCTTTTTGATGAACAATTATCCAAGTAAGCCATTCCACATTGTTGATTTTCTTGGACTCGGATGTCACGCAGGGAGCTATAACCTCCCACGTGGTTAGGTCAATTGCTGCTGTAACCACAAATGCACGACTGACTTCTGTTGTTGATTTCATTCGTTTGTTATTTTCTTCAATGTTTCACATTCTAACACTTTTCATCGTATTGCACAGGGACGAAAGCTTGACACACGTGTCTAAGGAAACCACTTTGGTATAAGGGACTGTTCTTATTCCCTTTTTTCATTTTGATGAACAATTATCCAAGTGAGCCATTCCACAATGTTGATTTTCTTGGACTCGGATGTCACGCAGGTAGCTATAATCTCCCACGTGGTAAGGTCAATTGCTGCTGTAACCACAAATGCACGACTGACTTCTGTTGTTGATTTCATTTGTTTGTTATTTTCTTCAATGTTTCACATTCTAACACTTTTCGTCGTATTGCACAGGGACGAAAGCTTGACACACATGTCTAAGGAAACCACTTTGGTATAAGGGACTGTTCTTATTCCCTTTTTTCATTTTGATGAACAATTATCCAAGTGAGCCATTCTACATTGTTGATTTTCTTGGACTACGATGTCACGCAGGTAGCTATAATCTCCCACGTGTTAAGGTCAATTGCTGCTGTAACCACAAATGCACGACTGACTTCTGTTGTTGATTTCACTCGTTTGTTATTTTCTTCAATGTTTCTCATTCTAACACTTTTCATCGTATTGCACAGGGACGAAAGCTTGACACACGTGTCTAAGGAAACCAATTTGGTATAAGGGACTGTGCTTATTCCCTTCTTTTTGTTTAATGAACAATTATCAAAATAAGCCTTTCCACATTGTTGATTTTCTTAGACTCGGATGTCACGCAGGTAGCTATAATCTCCCACGTGGTAAGGTCAATTGCTGCTGTAACCACAAATGCACGACTGACTTCTGTTGTTCATTTGTTTGTTATTTCCTTCAATGTTTTTCATTCTAACACTTCTCATCGTATTGCACAGGGACGAAAGCTTGACACACGTGTCTAAAGAAATCACATTGGTATAAGGGTCTGTTCTTATTCCCTTCTTTTTGTTTAATTAACAATTATCCAAGTAAGCCATTCCACATTGTTGATTTTCTTGGACTCGGATGTCACGCAGGTAGCTATAATCTCACACGTGGTGAGGTCAATTGCTGCTGTAACCACAAATGCTCGACTGACTTCTGTTGTTGATTTCATTCGTTTGGTATTTTCTTCAATGTTTCTCATTCTAACACTTTTCATCGTATTGCACAGGGACGAAAGCTTGACCCACGTGTCTAAGGAAACAACTTTGGTATAAGGACTGTTCTTATTCCCTTCTTTTTGTTTAATGAACAATTATCCAAGTAAGCCATTCCACATTGTTGATTTTCTTGGACTCGGATGTCACGCAGTTAGCTATAATCTCCCACGTGGTAAGTTCAATTGCTGCTGTATCCACAAATGCACGACTGACTTCTGTTGTTGATTTCATTTGTTTGCTTTTTCCTTCTATGTTTCTCATTCTAACACTTTTTATCGTATTGCACAGGGACGAAAGCTTGACTTACGTGTCTAAGGAAGCCACATTGGTATGAGGGACTGTTCTTATTCCCATTCCACATTGTTGATTTTCTTGGACTAGGATGTCACGCAGCTAGCTATAATCTCCCACGTGGTAAGGTCAATTGCTGCTGTAACCACAAATGCATGACTGACTTCTGTTGTTAATTTCATTTGTTTGTTATTTCCTTCTATGTTTCTCATTCTAACACTTTTCATCGTATTGCTCAGGGACGAAAGCTTGACACACGTGTCTAAGGAAACCACAAGGGTTTGTTCTCATTCCTTTTTTTCTTTTTGATGAACAATTATCCAAGTAAGCCATTCCACATTGTTGATTTTCTTGGACTCGGATGTCACGCAGGTAGCTATAATCTCCCACGTGGTGAGGTCAATTGCTGCTGTAACCACAAATGCTCGACTGACTTCTGTTGTTGATTTCATTCGTTTGTTATTTTCTTCAATGTTTCTCATTCTAACACTTTTCATCGTATTGCTTGGGAACGAAAGCTTGACCCACGTGTCCAAGGAAACCACTTTGGTTTAAGGGACTGTTCTTATTCCCTTCTTTTTGTTTAATGAACAATTATCCAAGTAAGCCATTCCACATTGTGGATTTTCTTGGACTCGGATGTCACGCAGGTAGCTATAATCTCCCACGTGGTAAGGTCCATTGCTGCTGTAACCACGAATGCACGATTGACTTCTGTTGTTGATTTCATTTGTTTGTTATTTCCTTCTATGTTTCTCATTCTAACAATTTTCATCGTATTGCACAGGGACGAAAGCTTGACACACGTGTCTAAGGAAACCACTTTGTTATGAGGGACTGTTCTTATTCCCTTCTTTTTGTTTAATGAACAATTATCCAAGTAAGCCATTCCACATTGTTGATTTTCTTGGACTCGGATGTCACGCAGGTAGCTTTAATCTCCCACGTGGTAAGGTCAATTGCTGCTGTAACCACAAATGCACGACTGACTTCTGTTGTTGATTTCATTTGTTTGTTATTTCCTTTTATGTTTCTCATTCTAACACTTTTCATCGTATTGCACAGGGACGAAAGCTTGACACACGTGTCTAAGGAAACCACAAGGGTTTGTTTTCATTCTCTTTTTTCTTTTTGATGAACAATTATCCAAGTAAGCCATTCCACATTGTTGATTTTCATGGACTCGGATGTCACGCAGGTAGCTATAATCTCCCACGTGGTAAGGTCAATTGCTGCTGTAACCACAAATGCTCGACTGACTTCTACTGTTGATTTCATTCGTTTGTTATTTTCTTCAATGTTTCTCATTCTAACACTTTTCATCGTATTGCACAGGGACGAAAGCTTGACACTCTAATGATAATGATAATGATGTACAGGGTGATTCACCGCGATGGCTTATTGTCTATGGAAAACTAATAATAATTTTCTGCTGAAAATTTTAACAATTTCAGATTACTACCTACTTATTTCAAACGGCACACCCAGTATATGATTGCATTATCAGATAGCTTGGTTGATGATAATTTCAGCAATATGGCAATACTTGAGTATAAGCTGAACAGTTCATAAGTTGGAGAGATTCCTATAGATATCTAATGAAAAGTTTTTTGGAAAAATCTATATTTTTTTATTCGTTCAGTCAATTTTACGTAGATATAAAAAGAGAGGGGTCTCAAGCAAACTCTATTCTTGAAGAGTTTTCGAGGAGAAACTTCAACTAAAGAAAACTGCAATTTCTCATTGAATGGAGTAGTCTATGACTTCCAGAAAAAATGAAAAGAAACTAAAAAGTCGAAATTTCTTGAATTGTAATAAATTTTTCGTTAAGAGAGTTGAAAATTCATAAACCAATAAAAAAATAACTACATGAAATATAACTGATATTCGAAAATATTCGAATAAATGAAAATAACCCTAAGCTAGTATTAAAAAAATTACCCCCATATTCAAACAATTAACTATTTAAACATGAAACTTTCCACTAGAAATATCACTTCAACAACTGTTTAAGAAGTAACTCTTGGAAGAATGTTCGCTGAACTGAGGTTACTTACAATTTGTCAACCTGGCATGGTTGACGAGCATAGAATATTTTTCTTCTTCTTAACTATGTACAGGTCGAGCCATATACCTAATATTAGGGGCAAGTTGCACCATTTTCCTAAACATTGATTAAAATTTAAACATTGATTAATTTCTGATTTCTCTTGAGAAATCATAGAGTAATCAACGTTTAAATTTTTAATTAATGTTTAGGCAAATGGTGCAACTGGCTCTTTGTCTATTGGGTGAAATATAGAAGTGCGCGTGCGCCGCATATTTTTTTGTTCATTCAGTCAATTTTACGTAGATATAAAAAGAGAGGGGTCTCAAGCAAATTCTATACTTAAGGAGTTTTCGAGGAAAAACTTCAACTAAGGAAAACTGCAATTTCTCATTGAATGGAGTAGTCTATGACTTCCAGAAAACATGAAAAGAAACTCAAAAGTCGAAATTTCATGAATTGTAATAAATTTTTCGTTATGATGGTGGAAAATCCATAAACCAATAAAAAAAAACTAACTACATGAAATATAACTGATATTTGAAAATATTCGAATAAATTAAAACAACCCTAAGCTAGTATTAAAAAAATGACCTCCATATTCAAACAATTTTTTATTTAAACATGAAACTTTCCACTAGAAATATCACTTCAACAACTGTTTATAAAGTAACTCTTGGAAGAATATTCGCTAAACTGAGGTTACTTACAATTTGTCAACCCGGCATGGTTGACGAACATAGAATATTTTTCTTCGTCTTAACTATGTACAGGTCGAGCCATATACCTTATATTAGGGGCCAGTTGCACCATTTGCCTAAACATTGATTAAAATTCAAACATTGATTAATTTCTGATTTCTCTTGAGAAATCATAAAGTAATCAACGTTTAAATTTTTAATTAATGTTTAGGCAAATGGTGCAACTGGCCCTTAGTCTATTAGGTAGAATATAGAAGTGCGCGTGCGCCTCATATTAAATTTCAATAATAATATATATAATAATAATAATAATTTTCAAACAGATAATTTCTAAACTGTGCTCGAAATAAAAAATTCCAATCCCACAAAATTATCTGTATTTCGTTTCTTCATTTCCAGCTTAATTTCATTGTAATCTATGGTCCACAGTTCGCAATGAAAAAGTGTCCAGCGGACAGGATAAATAGAAGGCGCTAGTGTAGCTAGAGGGTATATTTGTATTTTGTGGTTTCTGTAATCTGCATTCCGTGGTTTCATTTTAAGCGTGGTTATATTCATAGATGAATACAAATGTACCCCTTATATATGGTTATAATTGATGCTGATAGATGTGGCAAGCTGAAAAATAAATATTGAATTCTGTTGATAATTATAACATAGGTAATGAGAAAACCATTTTCTGTTGATATTTCGACATTTCGATCTTCAGCGGAATATAACAATTATGTTAAATTTTTATATTTACTTTAATATTATTTTTGTGTCTCCCGACCAATGTACAAATTTCCGAAATTATTTTTTGTTCCCGATAATAGGGACATTCGATCTGCCAACCCAAGAAAGCGAACATACTTTTGTTGGATAGCACATATGCCTACTTATGCGTTTCGTCCCTGGCACACACACCGGACTCATCAGTGTGACTTTGGTATAATTCTGTGTGCCGTGTCACAGACGCTTGGGGAATTTATTATTATCGGGAGCCGCCGGGACTCGAACCCGGCACCTTGTCGCATCTCGGTGAGTGATTCTACCTCTTAACGTCTAGGCTACCGAATGCTGTGTTTATTGTTGCTATGTGGAGCTTTATGAGAAGCCGCCACACTTTCATCCTTTTTGAAGTTTTCTATGAAATTTACCTTAGAACATAGAATATACTCTAAGAAATTAGCCTTCTAGCTATTCAGTGAATAGTTTTCTATTCAGTGAGTAGTTGATATTTATGAATATTCGTTACTATTCACTGATGATGATTAGATAGTTGAGTAATTAATTATTTGTGAAGTTACGAATGAAAGTTTGAATGATCACTTTTCAGGAATAATTGAAAAAAGATATTGAAATTGGAGATCACATATGTTGAAATTGATAGATACAATTGAATTGTAATTATTCATTTCATAGTAGAATCTGGTATTCGTCCAAAGAAACATGAATAGAACTGGGATTTTTTAAATAAAAAAATATAAAAATTGAATATAAGATTCTAACATATGAATTAAGCAATATAGAGTTCTAATAATAACAATATAAGATTCTACATTCGAAATTTAATGCCGTCTTTTTAATCGATTGCAGAGTTTATTCATTTGAAACCTTGCTTCCATATTTCATATGCATTGTCATTTCTAGACATTACTCTATTTCATTGGTCAATTATTGTTTGATTCTGAATTGCGAAACGACGAATTTTTCTATTCTTTTAAATCTGAGGTCTAAAAATGTAAAAGAATTGAATAGACTTGACCAATCCTTATTCAGAAGCAAATTCTAGAGGTTTTAGGCATGTACATTAGTAAATGGTGGAACATCCAAAATGTTACCAAATAAAGGCCTATGCCATTGAATAGTTGGTATCCCAGACAATCGAAACTATTAGCGTACACCAGATGTAAATTATAAGCACAGACCTTTAACTGTAGTAAGAGAGAAATTCAATATATTCTGAGTTCTCATGTCTAATATCCAGGATGATAAAATTTAAAGAAATCCAATCTGACCTTGGACAGATCTTTTTTTTGAGTAATTATTCAACTAAGTTTTGATTTTCAAGTGAATTAGATGACCAATAGAAGAAAGAAATTTTATAGTAATCAGAGACGAGAATTCTCCAAAAAAATTGTTCTGACCCAGGAAAAGGAATAATAGGTTATAAAACGGAAATTAATGAGTGTTTTGTTTTGGGTCATTAAAGATATAGGTTAATTCAGAGTTCATGACTGGTATATTTATGATTTTTGTGAAACAAAAAAAAATTACATGATTCGAGTGCATGAGGTACGATCTTCCAAAATATCCTCATTTATCTAGATTACAGAAGTAGGAGAACGTAGCGCCGCTGAACACAGGGGGAAATTATAAAGTTTGGTCAAGTTTTTTTCATTACATTGAGCGAAATTCACCTGATTTCAAGAGCAAAGAAAAAGGAATAAAGAGTCCAAAGTCCTGAAATAGCTGATACTGTTAATGGTTTATTGGAATTTTCACGAAGACGACCTTCTTTTCCTTTCTGAGATCGTAGTTCTTATAAAAATTTAATTTAAGTTTTAGGAAAAGAAATTTCTTCAAAAAAACAAACAAAATTTTACATTCATACAAAGTTCGTTTATTAAAATATAATATTTATTTTTTATATACATATATATATATATATATATATATATATATATATATATATATATATATATATATATATATATATATATATATATCTATATAACATTGTATAGTCAATTTATCATATTCTCCCGAAATACAATTCATGGCATCACTCATGAAACAACAGAAAAATATTACAATGTTCAGCATCCTTAAATCTAATCTGTACAAATTAACAACTGTATCAATGAATCTTTACACTTCACACCGTATCACTCCTTCGATAAAATAATAAATAAGGAACTCTATCTCCCTGACGTTTAAGAACATCTTCTTCCGTAACTCTGTTTATTTTAGAGTCATCAAACCTCAACCATGTATTATACCCCGAATGGAAAGTATCTGCTATATAATGCCCATAGCTGGCCTCCTTTCCTACATGGTATACTACAGATATTAATTTATATTGTCTCTCCGCTGAAGTATTCGTCCTTCCAGATAATATTTTAGAATCAATCTGCAGATTGATGGGAAATTCTATAGTCTTCATTATTTCAGTGCAGCCATTCATTCTGTATTCGAAGCATTTCAAATGTAATACTAAAACTACAGGCAACTTCTCTATCATCACTTGCTGCCATGCTTCAACCGTTTCTTTCGTTTTCGATGATGTTAGACCCTCTAGTTTGTTCTTGGTTGTAAGGCCTTCTAATGCTTGAGCTATGTTATTTGCTTTCTTAATATTTAATGGCAATGTTAGGAATGGTTCAATATTTTCCGAAGTTTCGTCTCCGGTTTTATGGATTCTTGAACAGAGAAGTCCTCCGAATATATCACTAATCGGTGTCTTGTCCATCTGTATTTCTCTTGTTACATTCCCTTCGTTCCTAGGACCAATAACTTTCCAATCATCCACATCTATTTTCACTTCTTTTTTAGCTGCTTGAATATTTTCGTCATGGCTAATCAATTTCATTATTCCCATCATTTCAACATTGAGTCCATTCAACAGAAGGCCCAAGAATTCTTTGGCGTCTTCTTGTCGGCCTTCAACAAGGAAAGAATCGCTACGTGTTTCGTTTAGCATCGTATAAAACGATGAGGCCTCAAACGAATTGCCATTGTCTATATTGACGAAAGTTTGCTTCTTGTTCTTCTTTTTTGAACGTGACTTGCGTCTTACATTGGGCAGATTATCGAAGTTATTCATAAATATACACCTGGATTAGTTGAATAATAAAAATACATATATAAAATTGTTATTCAATCAAAGTTGCAAATTATATTAATTTATACTTACATATTTTCACTCATTGTTATTGATTTCAGTGCATCATTGTGAGTGAAGTTCTCTGATAGCCGTTTGAGGAGATTACAAAGTGGTGGGCAAGCAAGTAAGGCTTGTAATATTGAGTTTATATAACAAAAGTTACTTTTGTTTCGTAAACACCTGGATTTAAAACTGGTTTGCGTCCCAGCAATTTAATAGTTCTTGAGAAATTCTGAAAATTTAAAAATATTACTAACCATGATAGAAACTTAAATTTTCACTGATATCTGTAGGTGAAAACCAAAGCATTCCACTTTTCATCGAGTAAAATGGGTTCAACTAAGTAAAATAATTATCTACTGTAGATGTAAGCAAATTGTTAGTTGAAAGTAAGATGAATATATAAAAAAAGATATGGTTTTGAACTGACCTCCTAACATATGAGTGGCTGAATCTATTTTTTTGACTACTTTTGTATGTTTTAAAGGTGTTACATGTGAATCATTAATTTTATTGTCTATTTTCTCATTCGATATTGTTTTAATATCTTTATCAAATAGACTAGCCCATGATTTTTTCCATACATTTACTGTGGGCTCCTCAATTTTAGATTCATTTTTATTCGAGATGCTACTTTCAATTTTTTCAATTGTCCTATTGGAAATTGTATCATTTTTGATTATCTCTGTATTATCTCTTGCATTAATTTCAACTGTTTTTACAGCTGAACTAGGGGGAGTTGAAGGTTTCGAATGTTTTCCTGTCTTCTCATTCTGGATAAAAGGTTTTGTAATTGATAATCCATTGTAATTGATTACAGATTTTCTACACTCATTTTCTGAAAAAGTTGATATTAGTTGATTCATTATTATATTACATATTCATATTGACCATGAATAATTCTTTTAAGATCTCTATACTTACTTGCAGAAAATTTTTGTTTAACTCTACAGGGTAATTTGTATTCACTAGAATTGGTAAATAATATATTATTAATAATACCTCTTCTTCTTCTAACTGAGTTAACTCCAAGAAATGTAGATTCTGAAAAAAAAAATAACAATATAATAGTGGAAATCATTTTGGAAATTATAATATTTCTGTATATAGTATATCCAAAGTCCCTTGAAATAGTCTATAAAAACGCTTGGCCAGAGATAATTGCAAAACAGTCATAAACCAGTAAGGCGAAATTTATATCCCTCAGTGGAAGCAGAAGGCTGAATGATAATGATGTACAGAGTGATTCACCGCGATGGCTTATTGTTTATGGAAAACTAATAATAATTTTGTGCTGAAAATTTAATCAATTTCAGATTACTACCTCCTTATTTCAAACGGCACACCCAGTATATTATTGCATTATCAGATAGCTTGGTTGATGATAATTTCAGTTATATGGCAATACTTTAGTATAAGCTGAACAGTTCATAAGTTGAAGAGATTCCTATAGATACCTAATGAAAAGTTTTTCGGAAAAATCTTAATTTTTTTATTCATTCAGTCAAATTTACGTAGATATAAAAAGAGAGGGGTCTCAAGCAAACTCTATACTTGAAGAGATTTCGAGGAAAAACTTCAACTAAGGAAAACTGCAATTTCTCATTGAATGGAGTAGTCTATGACTTCCAGAAAACATGAAAAGAAACTAAAAAGTCGAAATTTCTTGAATTGTAATAAATTTTTCGTTTTGAAAGTTGAAAATTCATAAACCAATAAAAAAAACCAACTACATAAAATATAATTGATATTTGAAAATATTCGAATAAATGAAAATATCCCTAAGCTAGTATTAAAAAAATTACCTCCATATTCAAGCAATTAACTATTAAAACATGAAACTTTCCACTAGAAATATCACTTCAACAACTGTTAATAAAGTAACTCTTTGAAGAATGTTCGCTAAACTGAGGTTACTTACAATTTGTCAACCCGGCATGGTTGACGAACATAGAATATTTTTCTTCTTCTTAACTATGTACAGATCGAGCCATATACCTAATATTAGGGGCAAGTTGCACCATTTGCCTAAACATTGATTAAAATTTAAACAATGATTAATTTCTGATTTCTTTCGAGAAATCATAGAGTAATCAACGTTTAAATTTTTAATTAATGTTTAGGCAAATGGTGCAACTGGCCCTTTGTCTATTGGGTAAAATATAGAAGTGCGCGTGCGCCGCATATTTTTTTGTTCATTCAGTCAATTTTACGTAGATATAAAAAGAGAGGGGTCTCAAGCAAATTCCATACTTGAGGAGATTTCGAGGAAAAACTTCAACTAAGGAAAACTGCAATTTCTCATTGAATGGAGTAGTCTATGACTTCCAGAAAACATGAAAACAAACTAAAAAGTCGAAATTTCATGAATTGTAATAAATTTTTTGTTATGATGGTTGAAAATCCATAAACCGATAAAAAAAAACTAACTACATGAAATATAACTGATATTTGAAAAGATTCGAATAAATTAAAACAACCCTAAGCTAGTATTAAAAAAATTACCTCCATATTCAAACAATTTTCTATTCAAACATGAAACTTTCCACTAGAAATATCACTTCAACAACTGTTTATAAAGTAACTCTTGAAAGAATGTTCGCTAAACTGAGGTTACTTACAATGTGTCAACCCATCATGGTTGACGAACATAGAATATTTTTCTTCTTCTTAACTATGTACAGGTCGAGCCATATACCTAATATGGGGGGCCAGTTGCACCATTTGCCTAAACATTGATTAAAATTTAAACATTGATTAATTTCTGATTTCTCTTGAGAAATCATAGAGTAATCAACGTTTAAATTTTTAATTAATGTTTAGGCAAATGGTGCAACTGGCCCTTAGTCTATTAGGTAGAATATAGAAGTGCGCGTGCGCCTCATATTAAATTTCAATAATAATATATATAATAATAATAATAATTTTCAAACAGATAGTTTCTAAACTGTGCTCGAAATAAAAAATTCCAATCCCACAAAATTATCTGTATTTCGTTTCTTCATTTCCAGCTTAATTTTATTGTAATCTATGGTCCACAGTTCGCATTGAAAAAGTGTCCAGCGGACAGGATAAATAGATGGCGCTAGTGTAGCTAGGGGTATATTTGTATTTTGTGGTTTCTGTAATCTGCATTCCGTGGTTTCATTTTTAGCGTGGTTATATTCATAGATAAATACAAATGTACCCCTTATATATGGTTATAATTGATTCTGATAGATGTGGCAAGCTGAAAAATAAATATTAAATTCTGTTGATAATTATAACATAGGTAATGAGAAAACCATTGTCTGTTGATATTTCGACATTTCGATCTTTAGTGGAATATAACAATTATGTTAAATTATTATATTTACTTTAATATTATTTTTGTGTCTCCCGACCAAAGTACAAATTTCCGAAATTATTTTTTGTTCCTGATAATAGGGACATTCGATCTGCCAACCCAAGAAAGCGAACATACTTTTGTTGGATAGCACATATGCCTACTCATGCGTTTCGTCCCTGGCACACACACCGGACTCATCAGTGTGACTTTGGTATAATTGTGTGTGCCGTGTCACAGACGCTTGGGGAATTTATTATTATCGGGAGCCGCCGGGACTCGAACCCGGCACCTTGTCGCATCTCGGTGAGTGAGTCTACCTCTTAACGTCTAGGCTACCGAATGCTGTGTTTATTGTTGCTATGTGGAGCTTTATGAGAAACCGCCACACTTTCATCCTTTTTGAAGTTTTCTATGAAATTTACCTTAGAACATAGAATATACTCTAAGAAATTAGCCTTCTAGCTATTCAGTGAATAGTTTTCTATTCAGTGAGTAGTTGATATTTATGAATATTCGTTACTATTCACTGATGATGATTAGATAGTCGAGTAATTAATTATTTGTGAAGTTACGAATGAAAGTTTGAATGATCACTTTTCAGGAATAATTGAAAAAAGATATTGAAATTGGAGATCACATATGTTGAAATTGATAGATACAATTGAATTGTTATTATTCATTTCATAGTAGAAACTGGTATTCGTCCGAAGAAACATGAATAGAATTGGGATTTTATAAATAAAAAAATATAAAAATTGAATATAAGATTCTAACATATGAATTTAGCAATAAAGAGTTCTAATAATGACAATATAAGATTCTACATTCGAAATTTAATGCCGTCTTTTTAATCGATTGCAGAGTTCATTCATTTGAAACCTCGCTTTCATATTTCATATGCATTGTCATTTCTAGACATTACTCTATTTCATTGGTCAATTATTCATTGTTTGATTCTGAATTGCAAAACGACGAATTTTTCTATTCTTTTAAATCTGAGGTCTAAAAATGTAAAAGAATTGAATAGACTTGACCAATCCTTATTCAGAAGCAAATTCTAGAGGTTTTAGGCATGTACATTAGTAAATGGTGGAACATCCAAAATGTTACCAAATCGAGGCCTATGCCATTGAATAGTTGGTATCCCAGACAATCGAAACTATTAGCGTACACCAGATGTAAATTATAAGCACAGACCTTTAACTGTAGTAAGAGAGAAATTCAATATATTCTGAGTTCTCATGTCTAATATCCAGGATGATAAAATTCAGAGAAATCCAATTTGACCTTGGACAGAACTTTTTTTTGAGTAATTATTCAACTAAGTTTTGATTTTCAAGTGAATTAGAGGACCAATAGAAAAAAGAAATTTTATAGTAATCAGAGACGAGAATTCTCCAAAAAAATTGTTCTGCCCCAAGAAAAAGAATAATAGGTTATAAAACGGAAATTAATGAGTGTTTTGTTTTGGGACATTATAGATATAGGTTAATTCAGAGTTCATGACTGGTATATTTGTGATTTTTGTGAAACAAAAAAAAATTACATGATTCGAGTGCATGAGGTAAACAAATGAAATCAACAACAGAAGTCAGTCGTGCATTTGTGGTTACAGCAGCAATTGACCTCACCACGTGGGAGATTATAGCTACCTGCGAGACATCCGAGTCCAAGAAAATCGACAATGTGGAATGGCCTACTTGGATAATTGTTGATTAAACAAAAAAAAGGAAATAAGAACAGTCCTTTATACCAAAGTGGTTTCCTTAGACACGTGTGTCAAGCTTTCATCCCTCAGCAATACGACAAAAAGTGTTAGAGTAAGAAACATTGAAGGAAATAACAAACGAATGAAATCAACAACAGAAGTCAACCGTCCAGTTTTGGATACAGCAGCAATTGACCTTACCACGTGGGAGGAAATCAAAAATGTGGAATGGCTTAATAAGAAACATTGGAGGAAATAACAAACAAATGAAATCAACAACAGAAGTCAGCCGTCCAGTTTTGGTTACAGCAGCAATTGACCTTACCAATTGAGAGATTGTAGCTACATGCGTGACATCCGAGACCAAGAAAAACAACAATGTGAAATGGCTTACTTGGATAATTGTTCATTAAACGAAAAGAAGAGAATAAGAACAGTCCCTTATATCAATGTGTTTTCTTTAGACACGTGTGTCAAGCTTTCGTCTCTGTGCAATACGATAAAAAGTGTTAGAATGAGGAAGATTGAAGGGAATAACAAACGAATGAAATCAACAACAGAAGTCAGTCGTGCATTTGTGGTTACAGCAGCAATTGACCTCACCAAATGAGAGATTATAGCTACCTGCGTGACATCCGAGACCAAGAAAAACAACAATGTGAAATGGCTTACTTGGATAATTGTTCATCAAACAAAAAGAAGAGAATAAGAACAGTCCATTATATTAATGTGGTTTCCTTACACACGTGTGCCAAGCTTTCGTCTCTGTGCAATACGATGAAAAGTGTTAGAATGAGGAAGATTGAAGGAAATAACAAACAAATGAAATCAACAATAGAAGTCAGTCGTGCATTTGTGGTTACAGCAGCAATTGACCTTACCAATTGAGAGATTATAGCTACCTGCGTGACATCCGAGACCAAGAAAAACAACAATGTGAAATGGCTTACTTGGATAATTGTTCATCAAACAAAAAGAAGAGAATAAGAACAGTCCATTATATTAATGTGGTTTCCTTAGACACGTGTGTCAAGCTTTCGTCCCTGTGCAATACGATGAAAAGTGTTAGAATGAGAAACATTGAATTTAACAACAAACAAATGAAATCAACAACAGAAGTCAGCCGTCCATTTATTGTTAAAGCAGCAATTGATCTTACCACGTGGGAGATTATAGCTACCTGCGTGACATCCGAGTCCAAGAAAATCAACAATGTGAAAAGGCTTATCTGGATAATTGTTCATCTAACAGAAAAAAGGGAATAAGAACAGTCCCTCATACCAGTGTTGATTCCTTAGACACGTGTGTCAAGCTTTCGTCCGTGTGCAATACGATGAAAAGTGTTAGAATGAGAAACATTGAAGGAAATTTCAAACAAATGAAATCAACAACAGAAGTCAGTCGTGCATTTATGGTTACAGCTGCAATTGACCTCACCACGTGGGAGATTATAGCAACCTGCGTGACATCCGAGTCCAAGAAAATCAAGAATGTGGAATGGCTTACTTGGATAATTGTTGATTAAACAAAAAAAAGGGAATAAGAACAGTCCCTCATACCAAAGTGGTTTTCTCAGACACGTGTGTCAAGCTTTCGTCCCTGTGCAATACGATGAAAAGTGTTAGAATGAGAAACATAGAAGGAAATAACAAACGAATGAAATCAACAACAGAAGTCAGTCGTGCATTTGTGGTTACAGCAGCAATTGACCTTACTACGTGGGAAATTATAGCTAGCTGCGTGACATCCTAGTCCAAGAAAATCAACAATGTGGAATGGCTCACTTGGATAATTGTTCATCAAAAAGAAAAAAGGGAAGAAGAGCAGTCCCTCATACCAAAGTGGTTTCCTTAGACACGTGTGTCAAGCTTTCGTCACTGTGCAATACGATGAAAAGTGTTAGAATGAGAAACATTGAAGAAAATAACAAACGAATTAAATCAACAACAGAAGTCAGTCGTGCATTTGTGGTTACAGCAGCAATTGACCTTACCACGTGGGAGATTATAGCTACCTGCGTGACATCCGAGTCCAAGAAAATCAACAATGTGGAATGGCTTACTTGGATAATTGTTCATTTAACAAGAAGAAGGGAATAAGAACAGTCCCTCATACCAAAGTGGTTTCCTTAGACACGCGTGTCAAGCTTTCGTCCCTGTGCAATACGATGAAAAGTGTTAGAATGAGAAACATTGAAGGAAATAACAAACAAATCAAATCAACAACAGAAGTCAGTCGTGCATTTGTGATTACAGCAGCAATTGACCTTACCACGTGGGAGATTATAGCTACCTGCGTGACATCCGAGTCCAAGAAAATCAACAATGTGGAATGGCTTACTTGGATAATTGTTCATTAAACAAAACGAAGGGAATAAGAACAGTCCCTTACACCAAAGTGGTTTCCTTAGACACGCGTGTCAAGCTTTCGTCCCTGTGCAATACGATGAGAAGTGTTAGAATGAGAAACATTGAAGGAAATAACAAACAAATGAAATCAACATTAGAAGTCAGTCGTCCAGTTTTGGTTACAGCAGCAATTGACCTTACCAATTGAGAGATTGTAGCTACATGCGTGACATCCGAGACCAAGAAAAACAACAATGTGAAATGGCTTACTTGGATAATTGTTCATTAAACGAAAAGAAGAGAATAAGAACAGTCCCTTATATCAATGTGTTTTCTTTAGACACGTGTGTCAAGCTTTCGTCTCTGTGCAATACGATAAAAAGTGTTAGAATGAGGAAGATTGAAGGAAATAACAAACGAATGAAATCAACAACAGAAGTCAGTCGTGCATTTGTGGTTACAGCAGCAATTGACCTCACCAAATGAGAGATTATAGCTACCTGCGTGACATCCGAGACCAAGAAAAACAACAATGTGAAATGGCTCACTTGGATAATTGTTCATCAAACAAAAAGAAGAGAATAAGAACAGTCCATTATATTAATGTGGTTTCCTTACACACGTGTGCCAAGCTTTCGTCTCTGTGCAATACGATGAAAAGTGTTAGAATGAGGAAGATTGAAGGAAATAACAAACAAATGAAATCAACAATAGAAGTCAGTCGTGCATTTGTGGTTACAGCAGCAATTGACCTTACCAATTGAGAGATTATAGCTACCTGCGTGACATCCGAGACCAAGAAAAACAACAATGTGAAATGGCTTACTTGGATAATTGTTCATCAAACAAAAAGAAGAGAATAAGAACAGTCCATTATATCAATGTGGTTTCCTTAGACACGTGTGTCAAGCTTTCGTCCCTGTGCAATACGATGAAAAAAGTTAGAATGAGAAACATTGAATTTAACAACAAACAAATGAAATCAACAACAGAAGTCAGCCGTCCATTTATTGTTAAAGCAGCAATTGATCTTACCACGTGGGAGATTATAGCTACCTGCGTGAAATCCGAGTCCAAGAAAATCAACAATGTGAAAAGGCTTATCTGGATAATTGTTCATCTAACAGAAAAAAGGGAATAAGAACAGTCCCTCATACCAGTGTTGATTCCTTAGACACGTGTGTCAAGCTTTCGTCCGTGTGCAATACGATGAAAAGTGTTAGAATGAGAAACATTGAAGGAAATTTCAAACAAATGAAATCAACAACAGAAGTCAGTCGTGCATTTATGGTTACAGCTGCAATTGACCTCACCACGTGGGAGATTATAGCAACCTGCGTGACATCCGAGTCCAAGAAAATCAACAATGTGGAATGGCTTACTTGGATAATTGTTGATTAAACAAAAAAAAGGGAATAAGAACAGTCCCTCATACCAAAGTGGTTTTCTCAGACACGTGTGTCAAGCTTTCGTCCCTGTGCAATACGATGAAAAGTGTTAGAATGAGAAACATAGAAGGAAATAACAAACGAATGAAATCAACAACAGAAGTCAGTCGTGCATTTGTGGTTACAGCAGCAATTGACCTTACCACGTGGGAAATTATAGCTAGCTGCGTGACATCCTAGTCCAAGAAAATCAACAATGTGGAATGGCTTACTTGGATAATTGTTCATCAAAAAGAAAAAAGGGAAGAAGAGCAGTCCCTCATACCAAAGTGGTTTCCTTAGACACGTGTGTCAAGCTTTCGTCACTGTGCAATACGATGAAAAGTGTTAGAATGAGAAACATTGAAGAAAATAACAAACGAATTAAATCAACAACAGAAGTCAGTCGTGCATTTGTGGTTACAGCAGCAATTGACCTTACCACGTGGGAGATTATAGCTACCTGCGTGACATCCAAGTCCAAGAAAATCAACAATGTTGAATGGCTTACTTGGATAATTGTTCATTTAACAAGAAGAAGGGAATAAGAACAGTCCCTCATACCAAAGTGGTTTCCTTAGACACGCGTGTCAAGCTTTCGTCCCTGTGCAATACGATGAAAAGTGTTAGAATGAGAAACATTGAAGGAAATAACAAACAAATCAAATCAACAACAGAAGTCAGTCGTGCATTTGTGATTACAGCAGCAATTGACCTTACCACGTGGGAGATTATAGCTACCTGCGTGACATCCGAGTCCAAGAAAATCAACAATGTGGAATGGCTTACTTGGATAATTGATCATTATACAGAAAGAATGAAGTAAGAACAGTCCCTTATACCAATGTGGTTTCCATAGACACGTGTGTCAAGCTTTCGTCCCTGTGCAATACGATGAAAAGTGTTAGAATGAGAAACATCGAAGAAAATAACAAACGAATGAAATCAACAACAGAAGTCAGTCGTGCATTTGTGGTTACAGCAGCAATTGACCTTACCACGTGGGAGATTATAGCTACCTGCGTGACATCTGAGTCCAAGAAAATCAACAATGTGGAACGGCTTACTTGAATAATTGTTCATTAAACAAAAAGAAGGGAATAAGAACAGTCCCTTATACCAAAGTGGTTTCCTTAGACACCTGTGTCAAGCTTTCGTTCCTGTGCAATACGATGAAAAGTGTTAGAATGAGAAACATAGAAGGAAATAACAAACAAATGAAATCAACAACAGAAGTCAGTCGTGCATTTGTGGTTACAGCAGCAATTGACCTTACCACGGGGGAGATTATAGCTACCTGCGTGACATCCGAGTCCAAGAAAATCAACAATGTGGAATGGCTTACTTGGATATTTGTTCATTAAACAAAACGAAGGGAATAAGAACAGTCCCTTATACCAAAGTGGTTTCCTTAGACACGCGTGTCAAGCTTTCGTCCCTGTGCAATACGATGAGAAGTGTTAGAATGAGAAACATTGAAGGAAATAACAAACAAATGAAATCAACATTAGAAGTCAGTCGTGCATTTGTGGTTACAGCAGCAATTGACCTTACCACGTGGGAGATTATAGCTACCTGCGTGACATCCGAGTCCAAGAAAATCAACAATGTGGAATGGCTTACTTGGATAATTGTTGAT
This sequence comes from Harmonia axyridis, assembly GCF_914767665.1. Classification (NCBI taxonomy): domain Eukaryota; kingdom Metazoa; phylum Arthropoda; class Insecta; order Coleoptera; family Coccinellidae; genus Harmonia; species Harmonia axyridis. The sequence continues at coordinate 22,617,173 of NC_059508.1, read as the reverse complement.
TAAACAAAAAAAAGAGAATGAGAGAAGTCCCTTATACCAAAGTGGTTTCCTTAGACACGTGTGTCAAGCTTTCGTCCCTGTGCAATTTGATGAAAAGTGTTAGAATGAGAAACATAGAAGGAAATAACAAACAAATGAAATCAACAACAGAAGTCAGTCGTGCATTTGTGGTTACAGCAGCAATTGACCTTACCACGTGGGAGCTTATAGCTACCTGCGTGACATCCGAGTCCAAGAAAATCAACAATGTGGAATGGCTTACTTGGATAATTGTTGATTGAACAAAAAGAAGGGAATAAGAACAGTCCCTCATACCAAAGTGGTTTTCTTAGACACGTGTGTCAAGCTTTCGTCCCTGTGCAATACGATGAAAAGTGTTAGAATGAGAAACATTGAAGGAAATAACAAACAAATGAAATCAACAACAGAAGTCAGTCGTGCATTTGTGATTTCAGCAGCAATTGACCTTACCACGTGGAAGATTATAGCTACCTGCGTGACATCCGAGTCCAAGAAAATCAACAATGTGGAATGACTTACTTGGATAATTGATCATTATACAGAAAGAATGAAGTAAGAACAGTCCCTTATACGAATGTGGTTTCCATAAACACGTGTGTCAAGCTTTCGTCCCTGTGCAATACGATGAAAAGTGTAAGAATGAGAAACATAGAAGGAAAAAACAAACAAATGAAATCAACAACAGAAGTCAGTCGTGCATTTGTGGTTACAGCAGCAATTGACCTTACCACGTGGGAGATTCTAGCTACCTGCGTGACATCCGAGTCCAAGAAAATCAACAATGTGGAATGGCTTACTTGGATAATTGTTCATTAAACAAAAAGAAGGGAATAAGAACAGTCCCTTATACCAAAGTGATTTCCTTAGACACGCGTGTCAAACTTTCGTCCCTGTGCAATACGATGAAATGTGTAAGAATAAGAAACATTGAAGAAAATAACAAACGAATGAAATCAACAACAGAAGTCAGTCGTGCATTTGTGGTTACAGCAGCAATTGACCTTACCACGTGGGAGATTATAGCTACCTGCGTGACATCCGAGTCCAAGAAAATCAACAATGTGGAATGGCCCACTTGGATAATTGTGAATCAAACAAAAAAAAAGGGAATAAGAACAGTCCCTTATACCAAAGTGGTTTCCTTAGACACGCGTGTCAAGCTTTCGTCCCTGTGCAATACGATGAAAAATTGACCAATCCTTATTCAGAAGCAAATTCTAGAGGTTTTAGGCATGTACATTAGTAAATGGTGGAACATCCAAAATGTTACCAAATCGAGGCCTATGCCATTGAATAGTTGGTATCCCAGACAATCGAAACTACTAGCGTACACCAGATGTAAATTATAAGCATAGACCTTCAACTGTAGTAAGAGAGAAATTCAATATATTCTGAGTTCTCATGTCTAATATCCAGGATAATAAAATTTAAAGAAATCCAATCTGACCTTGGACAGAACTTTTTTTTGAGTAATTATTCAACTGAGTTTAGATTTTCAAGTGAATTAGAGGACCAATAGAAAAAAGAAATTTCATAGTAATCAGAGACGAGAATTCTCCAAAAAAATTGTTCTGACCCAGGAAAAGGAATAATAGGTTATAAAACGGAAATTAATGAGTGTTTTGTTTTGGGTCATTATAGATATAGGTTAATTCAGAGTTCATGACTGGTATATTTGTGATTTTTGTGAAACAAAAAAAAATTACATGATTCGAGTGCATGAGGTACGATCTTCCAAAATATCCTCATTTATCTAGGTTACAGAAGTAGGAGAACGTAGCGCCGCTGAACACAGGGGAAAATTATGAAGTTTGGTCAAGTTTTTTTTTATTATATTGAGCAAAATTCACCTGATTTCAAGAGCAAAGAAAAAAGAATAAAGAGTCCAAAGTCCTGAAATAGCTAATACTGTTTAATTTTTAATTTTTTTAAGTTTTTAATTTTTAGTTTTTTTTCATGTTTTCTGGAAGTCATAGACTACTCCATTCAATGAGAAATTGCAGTTTTCCTGAGTTGAAGTTTTTCCTCGAAAACTCTTCAAGTATAGAGTTTGCTTGAGACCCCTCTCTTTTTATATCTACGTAAATTTGACTGAATGAATAAAAAAATAAAGATTTTTCCGAAAAACTTTTCATTAGATATCTATAGGAATCTCTTCAACTTATGAACTGTTCAGCTTATACTCAAGTATTGCCATATTGCTGAAATTATCATCAACCAAGCTATCTGATAATGCACTAATATACTGGGTGTGCCGTTTGAAATAAGAAGGTAGTAATCTGAAATTGATTAAATTTTCAGCACAAAATTTTTATAAGTTTTCCATAAACAATAAGCCATCGCGGTGAATCACTCTGTACATCATTATCATTCAGCCTTCTGCTTCCACTAAGGGATATAAATTTCGCCTTACTGGTTTATGACTGTTTTGCAATCATCTCTGGCCAAGCGTTTTTATAGACTATTTCAAGGGACTTTGGATATACTATATACAGAAATATTATAATTTCCAAAATGATTTCCACTATTATATTGTTATTTTTTTTTCAGAATCTACATTTCTTGGAGTTAACTCAGTTAGAAGAAGAAGAGGTATTATTAATAATAAATTATTTACCAATTCTAGTGAATACAAATTACCCTGTAGAGTTAAACAAAAAATTTCTGCAAGTAAGTATAGAGATCTTAAAAGAATTATTCATGGTCAATATGAATATGTAATATAATAATGAGTCAACTAATATCAACTTTTTCAGAAAATGAGTGTAGAAAATCTGTAATCAATTACAATGGATTATCAATTACAAAACCTTTTATCCAGAATGAGATGACAGGAAAACATTCGAAACCTTCAACTCCCCCTAGTTCAGCTGTAAAAACAGTTGAAATTATTGCAAGAGATAATACAGAGATAATCAAAAATGATACAATTTCCAATAGGACAATTGAAAAAATTGAAAGTAGCATCTCGAATAAAAATGAATCTAAAATTGAGGAGCCCACAGTGAATGTATGGAAAAAATCATGGGCTAGTCTATTTGATAAAGATGTTAAAACAATATCGAATGAGAAAATAGACAATAAAATTAATGATCCACATGTAACATCTTTAAAACATACAAAAGTAGTCAAAAAAATAGATTCAGCCACTCATATGTTAGGAGGTGAGTTCAAAACCATATCTTTTTTTATATATTTATCTTACTTTCAACTAACAATTTGCTTACATCTACTGTAGATAATTATTTTACTTAGTTGAACCCATTTTACTCGATGAAAAGTGGAATGCTTTGGTTTTCACCTACAGTTATCAGTGAAAATTCAAGTTTCTATCATGGTTAGTAACATTTTTAAATTTTCAGAATTTCTCAAGAACTATTAAATTGCTGGGACGCAAACCAGTTTTAAACCCAGGTGTTTACGAAACAAAAGTAATTTTTGTTATATAAACTCAATATTACAAGCCTTACTTGCTTGCCCACCACTTTGTAATCTCCTCAAACGGCTATCAGAGAACTTCACTCACAATAATGCACTGAAATCAATAACAATGAGTGAAAATATGTAAGTATAAATTAATATAATTTGCAACTTTGATTGAATAACAATTTTGTATATGTATTTTCATTATTCAACTAATCCAGGTGTAAATTTATGAATAACTTCGATAATCTCCCCAATGTAAGACGCAAGTCACGTTCAAAAAAGAAGAACAAGAAGCAAACTTTCGTCAATATAGACAATGGCAATTCGTTTGAGGCCTCATCGTTTTATACGATGCTAAACGGAACACGTAGCGATTCTTTCCTTGTTGAAGGCCGACAAGAAGACGCCGAAGAATTCTTGGGCCTTCTGTTGAATGGACTCAATGATGAAATGATGGGAATAATGAAATTGATTAGCCATGACGAAAATATTCAAGCAGCTAAAAAAGAAGTGAAAATAGATGTGGATGATTGGAAAGTTATTGATCCTAGGAACGAAGGGAATGTAACAAGAGAAATACAAATGGACAAGACACCGATTAGTGATATATTCGGAGGACTTCTCTGTTCAAGAATCCATAAAACCGGAGACGAAACTTCAGAAAATATTGAACCATTCCTAACATTGCCATTAAATATTAAGAAAGCAAATAACATAGCTGAAGCATTAGAAGGCCTTACAACCAAGAACAAACTAGAGGGTCTAACATCATCGAAAACGAAAGAAACGGTTGAAGCATGGCAGCAAGTGATGATAGAGAAGTTGCCTGTAGTTTTAGTATTACATTTGAAATGCTTCGAATACAGAATGAATGGCTGCACTGAAATAATGAAGACTATAGAATTTCCCATTAATCTGCAGATTGATTCTAAAATATTATCTGGAAGGACGAATACTTCAGCGGAGAGACAATATAAATCAATATCTGTAGTATATCATGTAGGAAAGGAGGCCAGCTATGGGCATTATATAGCAGATACTTTCCATTCGGGGTATAATACATGGTTGAGGTTTGATGACTCTAAAATAAACAGAGTTACGGAAGAAGATGTTCTTAAACGTCAAGGAGATAGAGTTCCTTATTTATTATTTTATCGAAGGAGTGATACGGTGTGAAGTGTTAAGATTCATTGATAAAGTTGTTAATTTGTACAGATTAGATTTAAGGATGCTGAACATTGTAATATTTTTCTGTTGTTTCATGAGTGATGCCATGAATTGTATTTCGTGAGAATATGATAAATTGACTATACAATGTTATATATATATATATATATATATATATATATATATATACATATGTATATAAAAAATAAATATTATATTTTAATAAACGAAATTGTATGAATGTAAAATTTTGTTTGTTTTTTTGAAGAAATTTCTTTTCCTAAAACTTAAATTAAATTTTTATAAGAACAACGATCTCAGAAAGGAAAAGAAGGTCGTCTTCGTGAAAATTTCAATGAACCATTAACAGTATTAGCTATTTCAGGACTTTGGACTCTTTATTCCTTCTTCTTTGCTCTTGAAATCAGGTGAATTTCGCTCAATGTAATGAAAAAAAACTTGACCAAACTTTATAATTTCCCCCTGTGTTCAGCGGCGCTACGTTCTCCTACTTCTGTAACCTAGATAAATGAGGATATTTTGGAAGATCGTACCTCATGCACTCGAATCATGTAATTTTTTTTTGTTTCACAAAACTCATAAATATACCAGTCATGAACTCTGAATTAACCTATATCTTTAATGACCCAAAACAAAACACTCATTAATTTCCGTTTTATAACCTATTATTCCTTTTCCTGGGTCAGAACAATTTTTTTGGAGAATTCTCGTCTCTGATTACTATAAAATTTCTTTCTTCTATTGGTCCTCTAATTCACTTGAAAATCAAAACTTAGTTGAATAATTACTCGAAAAAAAGATCTGTCCAAGGTCAGATTGGATTTCTTTAAATTTTATCATCCTGGATATTAGACATGAGAACTCAGAATATATTGAATTTCTCTCTTACTACAGTTAAAGGTCTGTGCTTATAATTTACATCTGGTGTACGCTAATAGTTTCGATTGTCTGAGATACCAATTATTCAATGGCATAGGCCTTTATTTGGTAACATTTTGGATGTTCCACCATTTACTAATGTACATGCCTAAAACCTCTAGAATTTGCTTCTGAATAAGGATTGGTCAAGTCTATTCAATTCTTTTACATTTTTAGACCTCAGATTTAAAAGAATAGAAAAATTCGTCGTTTCGCAATTCAGAATCAAACAATAATTGACCAATGAAATAGAGTAATGTCTAGAAATGACAATGCATATGAAATATGAAAGCAAGGTTTCAAATGAATAAACTCTGCAATCGACTAAAAAGACGGCATTAAATTCCGAATGTAGAATCTTATATTGTTATTATTAGAACTCTTTATTGCTTAATTCATATGTTAGAATCTTATATTCAATTTTTATATTTTTTTATTTAAAAAATCCCAGTTCTATTCATGTTTCTTTGGACGAATACCAGTTTCTACTATGAAATGAATAATTACAATTCAATTGTATCTATCAATTCCAACATATGTGATCTCCAATTTCAATATCTTTTTTCAATTATTCCTGAAAAGTGATCATTCAATCTTTCATTCGTAACTTCACAAATAATTAATTACTCAACTATCTAATCATCATCAGTGAATAGTAACGAATATTCATAAATATCAACTACTCACTGAATAGAAAACTATTCACTGAATAGCTAGAAGGCTAATTTCTTAGAGTATATTCTATGTTCTGAGGTAAATTTCATAGAAAACTTCAAAAAGGATGAAAGTGTGGCGGCTTCTCATAAAGCTCCACATAGCAACAATAAACACAGCATTCGGTATCCTAGACGTTAAGAGGTAGAATCACTCACCGAGATGCGACAAGGTGCCGGGTTCGAGTCCCGGCGGCTCCCGATAATAATAAATTCCCCAAGCGTCTGTGACACGGCACACACAATTATACCAAAGTCACACTGATGAGTCCGGTGTGTGTGCCAGGGACGAAACGCATAAGTAGGCATATGTGCTATCCAACAAAAGTATGTTCGCTTTCTTGGGTTGGCAGATCGAATGTCCCTATTATCGGGAACAAAAAATAATTTCGGAAATTTGTACATTGGTCGGGAGACACAAAAATAATATTAAAGTGAATATAATAATTTAACATAATTGTTATATTCCGCTGAAGATCGAAATGTCGAAATATCAACAGAAAATGGTTTTCTCATTACCTATGTTATAATTATCAACAGAATTCAATATTTATTTTTCAGCTTGCCACATCTATCAGAATCAATTATAACCATATATAAGGGGTACATTTGTATTTATCTATGAATATAACCACGCTTAAAATGAAACCACGGAATGCAGATTACAGAAACCACAAAATACAAATATACCCTCTAGCTACACTAGCGCCTTCTATTTATCCTGTCCGCTGGACACTTTTTCAATGCGAACTGTGGACCATAGATTACAATCAAATTAAGCTGGAAATGAAGAAACGAAATACAGATAATTTTGTGGGATTGGAATTTTTTATTTCGAGCACAGTTTAGAAATTATCTAATTGAAAATTATTATTATTATTATATATATTATTATTAAAATTTAATATGAGGCGCACGCGCACTTCTATATTCTACCTAATAGACTAAGGGCCAGTTGCACCATTTGCCTAAACATTTATTAAAAATTTAAACGTTGATTACTCTATGATTTCTCAAGAGAAATCAGAAATTAATCAATGTTTAAATTTTAATCAATGTTCAGGCAAATGGTGCAACTGGCCCCTAATATAAGGTATATGGTTCGACCTGTACATAGTTAAGACGAAGAAAAATATTCTATGTTCGTCAACCATGCCGGGTTGACAAATTGTAAGTAACCTCAGTTTAGCGAATATTCTTCCAAGAGTTACTTTATAAACAGTTGTTGAAGTGATATTTCTAGTGGAAAGTTTCATGTTCAAATAAAAAATTGTTTGAATATGGGGGTAATTTTTTTAATACTAGCTTAGGGTTGTTTTAATTTATTCGAATATTTTCAAATATCAGTTATATTTCATGTAGTTAGTTTTTTTTTATTGGTTTATGGATTTTCCACCATCATAACGAAAAATTTATTACAATTCATAAAATTTCGACTTTTGAGTTTCTTTTCATGTTTTCTGGAAGTCATAGACTACTCCATTCAATGAGAAATTGCAGTTTTCCTTAGTTGAAGTTTTTCCTCGAAAACTTCTTAAGTATAGAATTTGCTTGAGACCCCTCTCTTTTTATATCTACGTAAAATTGACTGAATGAACAAAAAAATATGCGGCGCACGCGCACTTCTATATTTCACCGAATAGACAAAGAGCCAGTTGCACCATTTGCCTAAACATTAATTAAAAATTTAAACGTTGATTACTCTATGATTTCTCAAGAGAAATCAAAAATTAATCAATGTTTAAATTTTAATCAATGTTTAGGCAAATGGTGCAACTTGCCCCTAATATTAGGTATATGGCTCGACCTGTACATAGTTAAGAAGAAGAAAAATATTCTATGCTCGTCAACCATGCCAGGTTGACAAATTGTAAGTAACCTCAGTTCAGCGAACATTCTTCCAAGAGTTACTTCTTAAACAGTTGTTGAAGTGATATTTCTAGTGGAAAGTTTCATGTTTAAATAGTTAATTGTTTGAATATGGAGGTAATTTTTTTAATACTAGCTTAGGGTTATTTTCATTTATTCGAATATTTTCGAATATCAGTTATATTTCATGTAGTTATTTTTTTTCATTGGTTTATGAATTTTCAACTTTCTTAACGAAAAATTTATTACAATTCAAGAAATTTCGACTTTTTAGTTTCTTTTCATGTTTTCTGGAAGTCATAGACTACTCCATTCAATGAGAAATTGCAGTTTTCCTTAGTTGAAGTTTTTCCTCGAAAACTCTTCAAGTATAGAGTTTGCTTGAGACCCCTCTCTTTTTATATCTACGTAAAATTGACTGAATGAATAAAAAAATATAGATTCTTCCAAAAAACTTTTCATTAGAAATCTATAGGAATCTCTTCAACTTATGAACTGTTCAGCTTATACTCAAGTATTGCCATATTGCTGAAATTATCATCAACCAAGCTATCTGATAATGCAATAATATACTGGGTGTGCCGTTTGAAATAAGTAGGTAGTAATCTGAAATTGTTAAAATTTTCAGCAGAAAATTATTATTAGTTTTCCATAAACAATAAGCCATCGCGGTGAATCACCCTGTACATCATTATCATTCAGCCTTCTGCTTCCACCGAGGGATATAAATTTCGCCTTACTGGTTTTTGACTGTTTTGCAATTATCTCTGGCCAAGCGTTTTTATAGACTATTTCAAGGGACTTTGGATATACTATATACAGAAATATTATAATTTCCAAAATGATTTCAACTATTATATTGTTATTTTTTTTTCAGAATCTACATTTCTTGGAGTTAACTCAGTTAGAAGAAGAAGAGGTCCGTTTTATAAATAATATATTATTTACCAATTCTAGTGAATACAAATTACCCTGTAGAGTTAAACAAAAATTTTCTGCAAGTAAGTATAGAGATCTTAAAAGAATTATTCATTGTCAATATGAATATGCAATATAATAATGAATCAACTAATATCAACTTTTTCAGAAAATGAGTGTAGAAAATCAGTAATCAATTACAATGGATTATCAATTACAAAACCTATTATCCAGAATGAGATGACAGGAAAACATTCGAAACCTTCAACTCCCCCCAGTTGAGCTGTAAAAACAGTTGAAATTACTGCAAGAGATAATACAGAGATAATCAAAAATGATACAATTTCCAATAGGACAATTGAAAAAATTGAAAGTAGCATCTCGAATAAAAATGAATCTAAAATTGAGGAGCCCACAGTAAATGTATGGAAAAAATCATGGGCTAGTCTATTTGATAAAGATGTTAAAACAATATCGAATGAGAAAATAGACAATAAAATTGATGATTCACATGGAACATCTTTAAAACATACAAAAGTAGTCAAAAAAATAGATTCAGCCACTCATATGTTAGGAGGTGAGTTCAAAACCATATCTTTTTTTATATATTTATCTTACTTTCAACTAACAATTTGCTTACATCTACAGTAGATAATTATTTTACTTAGTTGAACCCATTTAACTTGATGAAAAGTGGTATGCTTTGGTTTTCACCTACAAATATCAGTGAAAATTCAAGTTTCTATCATGGTTAGTAATATTTTTTAATTTTCAGAATTTCTCAAGAACTATAAAATTGATGGGACCCAAACCAGTTTTAAACCCAGGGGTTTACGAAACAAAAGTAACTTTCGTTATATAAACTCAATATTACAAGCCTTACTTGCTTGCCCACCACTTTGTAATCTCCTCAAACGGCTATCAGAGAACTTCACTCACAATAATGCACTGAAATCAATAACAATGAGTGAAAATATGTAAGTATAAATTAATATAATTTGCAACTTTGATTGAATAACAATTTTATATATGTATTTTCATTATTCTACTATTCCAGGTGTAAATTTATGAATAACTTCGATAATCTGCCCAATGTAAGACGCAAGTGACGTTCAAAAAAGAAAAACAAGAAGCAAACTTTCGTCAATATAGACAATGGCAATTCGTTTGAGGCCTCATCGTTTTATACGATGCTAAACGAAACACTTAGCGATTCTTTCCTTGTTGAAGGCCGACAAGAAGACGCCGAAGAATTCTTGGGCCTTCTGTTGAATGGACTCAATGATGAAATGATGGGAATAATGAAATTGATTAGCCATGACGAAAATATTCAAGCAGCTAAAAAAGAAGTGAAAATAGATGTGGATGATTGGAAAGTTATTGATCCTAGGAACGAAGGGAATGTAACAAGAGAAATACAAATGGACAAGACACCGATTAGTGATATATTCGGAGGACTTCTCTGTTCAAGAATCCTTAAAACCGGAGACGAAACTTCAGAAAATATTGAACCATTCCTAACATTGCCATTAAATATTAGGAAAGCAAATAACATAGCTGAAGCATTAAAAGGCCTTACAACCAAGAACAAACTAAAGGGTCTGACATCATCGAAATGTAAGAAACGGTTGAAGCATGGCAGCAAGTGATGATAGAGAAGTTGCCTGTAGTTTTAGTATTACATTTGAAATGCTTCGAATACAGAATGAATGGCTGCACTAAAATAATGAAGACTATAGAATTTCCCATCAATCTGCAGATTGATTCTAAAATATTATCTGGAAGGACGAATACTTCAGCGGAGAGACAATATAAATTAATATCTGTAGTATACCATGTAGGAAAGGAGGCCAGCTATGGGCATTATATAGCAGATACCTTCCATCGGGGTATAATACATGGTTGAGGTTTGATGACTCTAAAATAAACAGAGTTACGGAAGAAGATGTTCTCAAACGTCAAGGAGATAGAGTTCCTCATTTATTATTTTATCGAAGGAGTGATACGGTGTGAAGTGTAAAGATTCATTGATATAGTTGTTAATTTGTACAGATTAGATTTAAGGATGCTGAACATTGTAATATTTTTCTGTTGTTTCATGAGAAATGCCATGTCTTGTATTTCGGGAGAATATGATAAATTGACTTAACAATGTTATATATATGTATATGTATATGTATATAAAAAATGAATATTATATTTTAATAAACGAACTTTGTATAAATGTAAAATTTTGTTTGTTTTTTTTGAAGAAATTTCTTTTCCTGAAACCTAAATTAAATTTTTGCAAGAACTACTATTTCAGAAGGAAAAAAAGATCGTCTTCGTGAAAATTCCAATCAACCATAAACAGTATTAGCTATTTCAGGACTTTGGACTCTTTATTCCTTTTTCTTTGCTCTTGAAATCAGGTGAATTTCGCTCAATATAATAAAAAAAAACTTGACCAAACTTTATAATTTTCCCCTGTGTTCAGCGGCGCTACGTTCTCCTACTTCTGTAACCTAGATAAATGAGGATATTTTGGAAGATCGTACCTCATGCACTCGAATCATGTAATTTTTTTTTGTTTCACAAAAATCACAAATATACCAGTCATGAACTCTGAATTAACCTATATCTATAATGACCCAAAACAAAACACTCATTAATTTCCGTTTTATAACCTATTATTCCTTTTCCTGGGTCAGAACAATTTTTTTGGAGAATTCTCGTCTCTGATTATTATGAAATTTTTTTTTTCTATTGGTCCTCTAATTCACTTGAAAATCAAAACTCAGTTGAATAATTACTCAAAAAAAAGTTCTGTCCAAGGTCAGATTGGATTTCTTTAAATTTTATTATCCTGGATATTAGACATGAGAACTCAGAATATATTGAATTTCTCTCTTACTACAGTTGAAAGTCTGTGCTTATAATTTACATCTGGTGTACGCTAGTAGTTTCGATTGTCTGGGATACCAACTATTCAATGGCGTAGGCCTCGATTTGGTAACATTTTGGATGTTCCACCATTTACTAATGTACATGCCTAAAACCTCTAGAATTTGCTTCTGAATAAGGATTGGTTGAGTCTATTCAATTCTTTTACATTTTTAGACGTCCGATTTAAAAGAATAGAAAAATTCGTCGTTTCGCAATTCAGAATCAAACAATAATTGACCAATGAAATAGAGTAATGTCTAGAAATGACAATGCATATGAAATATGAAAGCAAGGTTTCAAATGAATAAACTCTGCAATCGATTAAAAAGACGGCATTAAATTGCGAATGTAGAATCTTATATTGTTATTATTAGAACTTTTTATTGCTAAATTCATATGTAAGAATCTTATATTCAATTTTTATATTTTTTTATTTATAAATTCCCAATTCTATTCATGTTTATTTGGACGAATACCAGTTTCTACTATGAAATGAATAATAACAATTCAATTGTATCTATCAATTTCAACATATGTGATCTCCAATTTCAATATCTTTCTTCAATTATTCCTGAAAAGTGATCATTCAAACTTTCATTCTTAACTTCACAAATGATTAATTACTCAACTATCTAATCATCATCAGTGAATAGTAACGAATATTCATAAATATCAACTACTCACTGAATAGAAAACTATTCACTGAATAGCTAGAAGGCTAATTTCTTAGAGTATATTCTATGTTCTAAGGTAAATTTCATAAAAAACTTCAAAAAGGATGAAAGTGTGGCGGCTTCTCATAAAGCTCCACATAGCAACAATAAACACAGCATTCGGTAGCCTAGACGTTAAGAGGTAGACTCACTCACCGAGATGCGACAAGGTGCCGGGTTCGAGTCCCGGCGGCTCCCGATTATAATAAATTTCCCAAGCGTCTGTGACACGGCACACACAATTATACCAAAGTCACCCTGATGAGTCCGGTGTGTGTGCCAGGGACGAAACGCATAAGTAGGCATATGTGCTATCCAACAAAAGTATGTTCGCTTTCTTCGGTTGGCAGATCGAATGTCCCTATTATCGGGAACAAAAAATAATTTCGGAAATTTGTACTTTGGTTGGGAGACACAAAAATAATATTAAAGTAAATATAATAATTTAACATAATTGTTATATTCCGCTAAAGATCGAAATGTCGAAATATCAACAGAAAATGGTTTTCTCATTACCTATGTTATAATTATCAACAGAATTTAATATTTATTTTTCAGCTTGCCACATCTATCAGAATCAATTATAACCATATATAAGGGATACATTTGTATTTATCTATGAATATAACCACGCTTAACATGAAACCACGGAATGCAGATTACAGAAACCACAAAATACAAATATACCCCTAGCTACACTAGCGCCATCTATTTATCCTGTCGGCTGGACATTTTTTCAATGCGAACTGTGGACCATAGATTACAATAAAATTAAGCTGGAAATGAAGAAACGAAATACAGATAATTTTGTGGGATTGGAATTTTTTATTTCGAGCACAGTTTAGAAACTATCTGTTTGAAAATTATTATTATGATTATATATATTATTATTGAAATTTAATATGAGGCGCACGCGCACTTCTATATTCTACCTAATAGACTAAGGGCCAGTTGCACCATTTGCCTAAACATTAATTAAAAATTTAAACCACAAATGCACGACTGACTTCTGTTGTTGATTTCATTCGTTTGTTATTTTCTTCAATGTTTCTCATTCTAACACTTTTCATCGTAATGCACAGGGACGAAAGCTTGACACACGTGTCTACGGAAACCACATTGGTATAAGGGACTGTTCTTACTTCATTCTTTCTGTATAATGATCAATTATCCAATTAAGCCATTCCACATTGTTGATTTTCTTGGACTCGGATGTCACGCAGGTAGCTATAATCTCCCACGTGGTAAGGTCAATTGCTGCTGTAATCACAAATGCACGACTGACTTCTGTTGTTGATTTGATTTGTTTGTTATTTCCTTCAATGTTTCCCATTCTAACACTTCTCATCGTATTGCACAGGGACGAAAGCTTGACACACGTGTCTATGGAAACCACATTGGTATAAGAGACTGTTCTTATTCCCTTCTTTCTGTATAATGATCAATTATCCAAGTAAGCCATTCCACATTGTTGATTTTCTTGGACTCGGATGACACGCAGGTAGCTATTATCTTTTACGTGGTAAGGTCAATTGCTGCTGTAACCACAAATGCACGACTGACTTCTGTTGTTGATTTCATTTGTTTATTTCCTTTAATGTTTCTCATTCTAACATTTCTCATCGTATTGCACAGGGACGAAAGCTTGACACACGTGTCTAAGGAAACCACTTTGGTATAAGGGACTGTTCTTATTCCCTTCTTTTTGTTTAATGAACAATTATCCAAGTAAGCCGTTCCACATTGTTCATTTTCTTGGGCTCGGATGTCACGCAGGTAGCAGTAATCTCCCACGTGGTGAGGTCAATTGCTGCTGTAACCACAAATGCACGACTGACTTCTGTTGTTGATTTCATTCGTTTGTTATTTTCTTCAATGTTTCTCATTCTAACACTTTTCATCGTATTGCACAGGGACGAAAGCTTGACACGCGTGTCTAAGGAAACCACTTTGGTATAAGGGACTGTTCTTATTCCCTTATTTTTGTTTAATGAACAATTATCCAAGTAAGCCGTTCCACATTGTTGATTTTCTTGGGCTCGGATGTCACGCAGGTAGCTGTAATCTCCCACGTGGTAAGGTCAATTGCTGCTGTAACCACGAATGCACGACTGACTTCTGTTGTTGATTTCATTCGTTTGTTATTTTCTTCAATGATTCTCATTCTAACAATTTTCATCGTATTGCACAGGGACGAAAGCTTGACATGCGTGTCTAAGGAAACCACTTTGGTATAAGGGACTGTTCTTATTCCCTTCTTTTTGTTTAATGAACAATTATCCAAGTAAGCCATTCCACATTGTTGATTTTCTTGGACTCGGATGTCACGCAGGTAGCTATAATCTCCCACGTGGTGAGGTCAATTGCTGCTGTAACCACAAATGCACGACTGACTTCTGTTGTTGATGTCATTCGTTTGTTATTTTCTTCAATGATTCTCATTCTAACACTTTTCATCGTAATGCACAGGGACGAAAGCTTGACACGCGTGTCTAAGGAAACCACTTTGGTATAAGGGACTGTTCTTATTCCCTTCTTTTTGTTTAATGAACAATTATCCAAGTAAGCCGTTCCACATTGTTGATTTTCTTGGGCTCGGATGTCACGCAGGTAGCTGTAATCTCCCACGTGGTAAGGTCAATTGCTGCTGTAACCACGAATGCACGACTGACTTCTGTTGTTGATTTCATTCGTTTGTTATTTTCTTCAATGATTCTCATTCTAACACTTTTCATCGTATTGCACAGGGACGAAAGCTAGACACGCGTGTCTAAGGAAACCACTTTGGTATAAGGGACTGTTCTTATTCCCTTCTTTGTGTTTAATGAACAATTATCCAAGTAAGCCATTCCACATTGTTGATTTTCTTGGACTCGGATGTCACGCAGGTAGCTATAATCTCCCACGTGGTGAGGTCAATTGCTGCTGTTACCACAAATGCACGACTGACTTCTGTTGTTGATTTCATTCGTTTGTTATTTTCTTCAATGTTTCTCATTCTAACACTTTTCATCGTAATGCACAGGAACGAAAGCTTGACACACGTGTCTATGGAAACCACATTGGTATAAGGGACTGTTCTTATTCCATTCTTTCTGTATAATGATCAATTATCCAAGTAAGCCATTCCACATTGTTGATTTTCTTGGACTCGGATGTCACGCAGGTAGCTATAATCTCCCACGTGGTAAGGTCAATTGCTGCTGTAACCACGAATGCACGACTGACTTCTGTTGTTGATTTCAT
This sequence comes from Harmonia axyridis, assembly GCF_914767665.1. Classification (NCBI taxonomy): domain Eukaryota; kingdom Metazoa; phylum Arthropoda; class Insecta; order Coleoptera; family Coccinellidae; genus Harmonia; species Harmonia axyridis. The sequence continues at coordinate 22,601,236 of NC_059508.1, read as the reverse complement.
TCGTTTGTTATTTTCTTCAATGTTTCTCATTCTAACACTTTTCATCGTATTGCACAGGGACGAAAGCTTGACACACGTGTCTAAGGAAACCACTTTGGTATAAGGGACTGTTCTTATTCCCTTCTTTCTGTTTAATGAACAATTATACAAGTAAGCCATTCCACATTGTTGATTTTCTTGGACTCGGATGTCACGCAGGTAGCTATAATCTCCCACGTGGTGAGGTCAATTGCTGCTGTAACCACAAATGCACGACTGACTTCTGTTGTTGATTTCATTCGTTTGTTATTTTCTTCAATGATTCTCATTCTAACACTTTTCATCGTAATGCACAGGGACGAAAGCTTGACACGCGTGTCTAAGGAAACCACTTTGGTATAAGGGACTGTTCTTATTCCCTTCTTTTTGTTTAATGAACAATTATCCAAGTAAGCCGTTCCACATTGTTGATATTCTTGGGCTCGGATGTCACGCAGGTAGCTGTAATCTCGCACGTGGTAAGGTCAATTGCTGCTGTAACCACGAATGCACGACTGACTTCTGTTGTTGATTTCATTCGTTTGTTATTTTCTTCAATGATTCTCATTCTAACACTTTTCATCGTATTGCACAGGGACGAAAGCTAGACACGCGTGTCTAAGGAAACCACTTTGGTATAAGGGACTGTTCTTATTCCCTTCTTTGTGTTTAATGAACAATTATCCAAGTAAGCCATTCCACATTGTTGATTTTCTTGGACTCGGATGTCACGCAGGTAGCTATAATCTCCCACGTGGTGAGGTCAATTGCTGCTGTTACCACAAATGCACGACTGACTTCTGTTGTTGATTTCATTCGTTTGTTATTTTCTTCAATGTTTCTCATTCTAACACTTTTCATCGTAATGCACAGGAACGAAAGCTTGACACACGTGTCTATGGAAACCACATTGGTATAAGGGACTGCTCTTCTTCCCTTTTTTCTTTTTGATGAACAATTATCCAAGTAAGCCATTCCACATTGTTGATTTTCTTGGACTCGGATGTCACGCAGGTAGCTATAATCTCCCACGTGGTGAGGTCAATTGCTGCTGTAACCACAAATGCACGACTGACTTCTGTTGTTGATTTCTTTTGTTTGTTATTTCCTTCTATGTTTCTCATTCTAACACTTTTCATCGTATTGCACAGGGACGAAAGCTTGACACGCGTGTCTAAGGAAACCACTTTGGTATAAGGGACTGTTCTCATTCCCTATTTTCTTGGACTCGAATGTCACGCAGGTAGCTATAATCTCCCACGTGGTAAGGTCAATTGCTGCTGTAACCACAAAGGCACGACTGACTTCTGTTGTTGATTTCATTTGTTTGTTATTTCTTTCTATGTTTTTCGTTCTAACACTTTTCATCGTATTGCACAGGGACGAAAGCTTGACACGCGTGTCTAAGGAAACCACTTTGGTATAAGGGACTGTTCTTATTCCCTTCGTTTTGTTTAATGAACAATTATCCAAGTAAGCCATTCCACATTGTTGATTTTCTTGGACTCGGATGTCACGCAGGTAGCTATAATCTCCCACGTGGTAAGGTCAATTGCTGCTGTAACCACAAATGCACGACTGACTTCTGTTGTTGATTTCATTTGTTTGTTATTTCCTTCTATGTTTCTCATTCTAACACTTTTCATCGTATTGCACAGGAACGAAAGCTTGACACAGGTGTCTAAGGAAACCACTTTGGTATAAGGGACTGTTCTTATTCCCTTCTTTTTGTTTAATGAACAATTATCCAAGTAAGCCATTCCACATTGTTGATTTTCTTGGACTCGGATGACACGCGGGTAGCTATAATCTCCCACGTGGTAAGGTCAATTGCTGCTGTAACCACAATTGGACGGCTGACTTCTGTTGTTGATTTCATTTGTTTGTTATTTCCTTCAATGTTTCTCATTCTAACACTTCTCATCGTATTGCACAGGGACGAAAGCTTGACACACGTGTCTATGGAAACCACATTGGTATAAGGGACTGTTCTTATTCCCTTCTTTCTGTATGATGATCAATTATCCAAGTAAGCGATTCCACATTGTTGATTTTCTTGGACTCGGATGACACGCAGGTAGCTATAATCTGTAACGTGGTAAGGTCAATTGCTGCTGTAACCACAAATGCTCGACTGACTTCTGTTGTTGATTTCATTTGTTTGTTATTTACTTCAATGTTTCTCATTCTAACACTTTTCATCGTATTGCACAGGGACGAAAGCTTGACACACGTGTCTAAGGATTCCACTTTGGTATAAGGGACTGTTCTTATTCAATTCTTTTTGTTTAATGAACATATATCCAAGTAAGCCGTTACACATTGTTGATTTTCTTGGACTCGGATGTCACGCAGGTAGCTATAATCTCCCACGTGATAAGGTCAATTGCTGCTGTAACCACAAATGCACGACTGACTTCTGTTGTTGATTTCATTCGTTTGTTATTTTCTTCAATGTTTCTCATTCTAACACTTTTCATCGTAATGCACAGGGACGAAAGCTTGACACACGTGTCTATGGAAACCACATTGGTATAAGGGACTGTTCTTACTTCATTCTTTCTGTATAATGATCAATTATCCAATTAAGCCATTCCATATTGTTGATTTTCTTGGACTCGGATGTCACGCAGGTAGCTATAATCTCTCACGTGGTAAGGTCAATTGCTGCTGTAATCACAAATGCACGACTGACTTCTGTTGTTGATTTGATTCGTTTGTTATTTCCTTCAATGTTTCCCATTCTAACACTTCTCATCGTATTGCACAGGGACGAAAGCTTGACACACGTGTCTATGGAAACCACATTGGTATAAGGGACTGTTCTTATTCCCTTCTTTCTGTATAATGATCAATTATCCAAGTAAGCCATTCCACATTGTTGATTTTCTTGGACTCGGATGACACGCAGGTAGCTATTATCTTTTACGTGGAAAGGTCAATTGCTGCTGTAACCACAAATGCACGACTGACTTCTGTTGTTGATTTCATTCGTTTGTTATTTTCTTCAATGTTTCTCATTCTAACACTTTTCATCGTATTGCACAGGGACGAAAGCTTGACACGCGTGTCTAAGGAAACCACTTTGGTATAAGGGACTGTTCTTATTCCCTTCTTTTTGTTTAATGAACAATTATCCAAGTAAGCCATTCCACTTTGTTGATTTTCTTGGACTCGGATGTCACGCAGGTAGCTATAATCTCCCACGTGGTGAGGTCAATTGCTGCTGTAACCACAAATGCACGACTGACTTCTATTGTTGATTTCATTCGTTTGTTATTTTCTTCAATGATTCTCATTCTAACACTTTTCATCGTATTGCACAGGGACGAAAGCTTGACACGCGTGTCTAAGGAAACCACTTTGGTATAAGGGACTGTTCTTATTCCCTTCTTTTTGTTTAATGAACAATTATCCAAGTAAGCCGTTCCACATTGTTGATTTTCTTGGGCTCGGATGTCACGCAGGTAGCTGTAATCTCCCACGTGGTAAGGTCAATTGCTGCTGTAACCACGAATGCACGACTGACTTCTGTTGTTGATTTCATTCGTTTGTTATTTTCTTCAATGATTCTCATTCTAACACTTTTCATCGTATTGCACAGGGACGAAAGCTTGACACGCGTGTCTAAGGAAACCACTTTGGTATAAGGGACTGTTCTTATTCCCTTCTTTTTGTTTAATGAACAATTATCCAAGTAAGCCGTTCAACATTGTTGATTTTCTTGGGCTCGGATGTCACGCAGGTAGCTGTAATCTCCCACGTGGTAAGGTCAATTGCTGCTGTAACCACGAATGCACGACTGACTTCTGTTGTTGATTTCATTCGTTTGTTATTTTCTTCAATGATTCTCATTCTAACACTTTTCATCGTATTGCACAGGGACGAAAGCTTGACACGCGTGTCTAAGGAAACCACTTTGGTATAAGGGACTGTTCTTATTCCCTTCTTTTTGTTAAATGAACAATTATCCAAGTAAGCCATTCCACATTGTTGATTTTCTTGGACTCGGATGTCACGCAGGTAGCCATAATCTTCCACGTGGTGAGGTCAATTGCTGCTGTAACCACAAATGCACGACTGACTTCTGTTGTTGATTTCATTCGTTTGTTATTTTCTTCAATGTTTCTCATTCTAACACTTTTCATCGTGATGCACAGGGACGAAAGCTTGACACACGTGTCTATGGAAACCACATTGGTATAAGGGACTGCTCTTACTTCATTCTTTCTGTATAATGATCAATTATCCAAGTAAGCCATTCCACATTGTTTATTTTCTTGGACTCGGATGTCAAGCAGGTAGCTATAATCTCCCACGTGGTAAGGTCAATTGCTGCTGTAATCACAAATGCACGACTGACTTCTGTTGTTGATTTGATTTGTTTGTTATTTCCTTCAATGTTTCTCATTCTAACACTTCTCATCGTATTGCACAGGGACGAAAGCTTGACACACGTGTCTATGGAAACCACATTGGTATAAGGGACTGTTCTTATTCCCTTCTTTCTGTATAATGATCAATTATCCAAGTAAGCCATTCCACATTGTTGATTTTCTTGGACTCGGATGACACGCAGGTAGCTATTATTTTTTACGTGCTAAGGTCAATTGCTGCTGTAACCACAAATGCACGACTGACTTCTGTTGTTGATTTCATTCGTTTGTTATTTTCTTCAATGTTTCTCATTCTAACACTTTTCATCGTATTGCACAGGGACGAAAGCTTGACACGCGTGTCTAAGGAAACCACTTTGGTATAAGGGTCTGTTCTTATTCCCTTCTTTTTGTTTAATGAACAATTATCCAAGTAAGCCATTCCACATTGTTGATTTTCTTGGACTCGGATGTCACGCAGGTAGCTATAATCTCCCACGTGGTGAGGTCAATTGCTGCTGTAACCACAAATGCACGACTGACTTCTATTGTTGATTTCATTCGTTTGTTATTTTCTTCAATGATTCTCATTCTAACACTTTTCATCGTATTGCACAGGGACGAAAGCTTGACACGCTTGTCTAGGGAAACCACTTTGGTATAAGGGACTGTTCTTATTCCCTTCTTTTTGTTTAATGAACAATTATCCAAGTAAGCAATTCCACATTGTTGATTTTCTTGGACTCGGATGTCACGCCGGTAGCTATAATCTCCCACGTGGTAAGGTCAATTGCTGCTGTAACCACAAATGCACGACTGACTTCTGTTGTTGATTTCATTTGTTTGTTATTTCCTTTAATGTTTCTCATTCTAACACTTTTCATCGTATTGCACAGGGACGAAAGCTTGACACGCGTGTCTAAGGAAACCACTTTGGTATAAGGGACTGTTCTTATTCTCTTTTTTTTGTTTAATGAACAATTATCCAAGTAAGCCGTTCCACATTGTTGATTTTCTTGGGCTCGGATGTCACGCAGGTAGCTGTAATCTCCCACGTGGTAAGGTCAATTGCTGCTGTAACCACGAATGCACGACTGACTTCTGTTGTTGATTTCATTCGTTTGTTATTTTCTTCAATGATTCTCATTCTAACACTTTTCATCGTATTGCACAGGGACGAAAGCTTGACACACGTGTCTAAGGAAACCACTTTGGTATAAGGGACTGTTCTTATTCCCTTCTTTTTGTTTAATGAACAATTATCCAAGTAAGCCGTTCCACATTGTTCATTTTCTTGGGCTCGGATGTCACGCAGGTAGCAGTAATCTCCCACGTGGTAAGGTCAATTGCTGCTGTAACCACAAATGCACGACTGACTTCTGTTGTTGATTTCATTCGTTTGTTATTTTCTTCAATGTTTCTCATTCTAACACTTTTCATCGTATTGCACAGGGACGAAAGCTTGACACGCGTGTCTAAGGAAACCACTTTGGTATAAGGGACTGTTCTTATTCCCTTATTTTTGTTTAATGAACAATTATCCAAGTAAGCCGTTCCACATTGTTGATTTTCTTGGGCTCGGATGTCACGCAGGTAGCTGTAATCTCCCACGTGGTAAGGTCAATTGCTGCTGTAACCACGAATGCACGACTGACTTCTGTTGTTGATTTCATTCGTTTGTTATTTTCTTCAATGATTCTCATTCTAACAATTTTCATCGTATTGCACAGGGACGAAAGCTTGACACGCGTGTCTAAGGAAACCACTTTGGTATAAGGGACTGTTCTTATTCCCTTCTTTTTGTTTAATGAACAATTATCCAAGTAAGCCATTCCACATTGTTGATTTTCTTGGACTCGGATGTCACGCAGGTAGCTATAATCTCCCACGTGGTGAGGTCAATTGCTGCTGTAACCACAAATGCACGACTGACTTCTGTTATTGATTTCATTCGTTTGTTATTTTCTTCAATGATTCTCATTCTAACACTTTTCATCGTAATGCACAGGGACGAAAGCTTGACACGCGTGTCTAAGGAAACCACTTTGGTATAAGGGACTGTTCTTATTTCCTTCTTTTTGTTTAATGAACAATTATCCAAGTAAGCCGTTCCACATTGTTGATTTTCTTGGGCTCGGATGTCACGCAGGTAGCTGTAATCTCCCACGTGGTAAGGTCAATTGCTGCTGTAACCACGAATGCACGACTGACTTCTGTTGTTGATTTCATTCGTTTGTTATTTTCTTCAATGATTCTCATTCTAACACTTTTCATCGTATTGCACAGGGACGAAAGCTAGACACGCGTGTCTAAGGAAACCACTTTGGTATAAGGGACTGTTCTTATTCCCTTCTTTGTGTTTAATGAACAATTATCCAAGTAAGCCATTCCACATTGTTGATTTTCTTGGACTCGGATGTCACGCAGGTAGCTATAATCTCCCACGTGGTGAGGTCAATTGCTGCTGTTACCACAAATGCACGACTGACTTCTGTTGTTGATTTCATTCGTTTGTTATTTTCTTCAATGTTTCTCATTCTAACACTTTTCATCGTAATGCACAGGAACGAAAGCTTGACACACGTGTCTATGGAAACCACATTGGTATAAGGGACTGTTCTTATTCCATTCTTTCTGTATAATGATCAATTATCCAAGTAAGCCATTCCACATTGTTGATTTTCTTGGACTCGGATGTCACGCAGGTAGCTATAATCTCCCACGTGGTAAGGTCAATTGCTGCTGTAACCACGAATGCACGACTGACTTCTGTTGTTGATTTCATTCGTTTGTTATTTTCTTCAATGTTTCTCATTCTAACACTTTTCATCGTATTGCACAGGGACGAAAGCTTGACACACGTGTCTAAGGAAACCACTTTGGTATAAGGGACTGTTCTTATTCCCTTCTTTCTGTTTAATGAACAATTATACAAGTAAGCCATTCCACATTGTTGATTTTCTTGGACTCGGATGTCACGCAGGTAGCTATAATCTCCCACGTGGTGAGGTCAATTGCTGCTGTAACCACAAATGCACGACTGACTTCTGTTGTTGATTTCATTCGTTTGTTATTTTCTTCAATGATTCTCATTCTAACACTTTTCATCGTAATGCACAGGGACGAAAGCTTGACACGCGTGTCTAAGGAAACCACTTTGGTATAAGGGACTGTTCTTATTCCCTTCTTTTTGTTTAATGAACAATTATCCAAGTAAGCCGTTCCACATTGTTGATTTTCTTGGGCTCGGATGTCACGCAGGTAGCTGTAATCTCGCACGTGGTAAGGTCAATTGCTGCTGTAACCACGAATGCACGACTGACTTCTGTTGTTGATTTCATTCGTTTGTTATTTTCTTCAATGATTCTCATTCTAACACTTTTCATCGTATTGCACAGGGACGAAAGCTAGACACGCGTGTCTAAGGAAACCACTTTGGTATAAGGGACTGTTCTTATTCCCTTCTTTGTGTTTAATGAACAATTATCCAAGTAAGCCATTCCACATTGTTGATTTTCTTGGACTCGGATGTCACGCAGGTAGCTATAATCTCCCACGTGGTAAGGTCAATTGCTGCTGTTACCACAAATGCACGACTGACTTCTGTTGTTGATTTCATTCGTTTGTTATTTTCTTCAATGTTTCTCATTCTAACACTTTTCATCGTAATGCACAGGAACGAAAGCTTGACACACGTGTCTATGGAAACCACATTGGTATAAGGGACTGCTCTTCTTCCCTTTTTTCTTTTTGATGAACAATTATCCAAGTAAGCCATTCCACATTGTTGATTTTCTTGGACTCGGATGTCACGCAGGTAGCTATAATCTCCCACGTGGTGAGGTCAATTGCTGTTGTAACCACAAATGCACGACTGACTTCTGTTGTTGATTTCTTTTGTTTGTTATTTCCTTCTATGTTTCTCATTCTAACACTTTTCATCGTATTGCACAGGGACGAAAGCTTGACACGCGTGTCTAAGGAAACCACTTTGGTATAAGGGACTGTTCTTATTCCCTTCGTTTTGTTCAATCAACAATTATCCAAGTAAGCCATTCCACATTGTTGATTTTCTAAGACTCGAATGTCACGCAGGTAGCTCTAATCTCCCACGTGGTAAGGTCAATTGCTGCTGTAACCACAAAGGCACGACTGACTTCTGTTGTTGATTTCATTTGTTTGTTATTTCTTTCTATGTTTTTCGTTCTAACACTTTTCATCGTATTGCACAGGGACGAAAGCTTGACACGCGTGTCTAAGGAAACCACTTTGGTATAAGGGACTGTTCTTATTCCCTTCGTTTTGTTTAATGAACAATTATCCAAGTAAGCCATTCCACATTGTTGATTTTCTTGGACTCGGATGTCACGCAGGTAGCTATAATCTCCCACGTGGTAAGGTCAATTGCTGCTGTAACCACAAATGCACGACTGACTTCTGTTGTTGATTTCATTTGTTTGTTATTTCCTTCTATGTTTCTCATTCTAACACTTTTCATCGTATTGCACAGGAACGAAAGCTTGACACAGGTGTCTAAGGAAACCACTTTGGTATAAGGGACTGTTCTTATTCCCTTCTTTTTGTTTAATGAACAATTATCCAAGTAAGCCATTCCACATTGTTGATTTTCTTGGACTCGGATGACACGCGGGTAGCTATAATCTCCCACGTGGTAAGGTCAATTGCTGCTGTAACCACAATTGGACGGCTGACTTCTGTTGTTGATTTCATTTGTTTGTTATTTCCTTCAATGTTTCTCATTCTAACACTTCTCATCGTATTGCACAGGGAAGAAAGCTTGACACACGTGTCTATGGAAACCACATTGGTATAAGGGACTGTTCTTATTCCCTTCTTTCTGTATGATGATCAATTATCCAAGTAAGCCATTCCACATTGTTGATTTTCTTGGACTCGGATGACACGCAGGTAGCTATAATCTCTCACGTGGTAAGGTCAATTGCTGCTGTAATCACAAATGCACGACTGACTTCTGTTGTTGATTTGATTCGTTTGTTATTTCCTTCAATGTTTCCCATTCTAACACTTCTCATCGTATTGCACAGGGACGAAAGCTTGACACACGTGTCTAAGGATTCCACTTTGGTATAAGGGACTGTTCTTATTCAATTCTTTTTGTTTAATGAACATATATCCAAGTAAGCCGTTACACATTGTTGATTTTCTTGGACTCGGATGTCACGCAGGTAGCTATAATCTCCCACGTGATAAGGTCAATTGCTGCTGTAACCACAAATGCACGACTGACTTCTGTTGTTGATTTCATTCGTTTGTTATTTTCTTCAATGTTTCTCATTCTAACACTTTTCATCGTAATGCACAGGGACGAAAGCTTGACACACGTGTCTATGGAAACCACATTGGTATAAGGGACTGTTCTTACTTCATTCTTTCTGTATAATGATCAATTATCCAATTAAGCCATTCCACATTGTTGATTTTCTTGGACTCGGATGTCACGCAGGTAGCTATAATCTCTCACGTGGTAAGGTCAATTGCTGCTGTAATCACAAATGCACGACTGACTTCTGTTGTTGATTTGATTCGTTTGTTATTTCCTTCAATGTTTCCCATTCTAACACTTCTCATCGTATTGCACAGGGACGAAAGCTTGACACACGTGTCTATGGAAACCACATTGGTATGAGGGACTGTTCTTATTCCCTTCTTTCTGTATAATGATCAATTATCCAAGTAAGCCATTCCACATTGTTGATTTTCTTGGACTCGGATGACACGCAGGTAGCTATTATCTTTTACGTGGAAAGGTCAATTGCTGCTGTAACCACAAATGCACGACTGACTTCTGTTGTTGATTTCATTCGTTTGTTATTTTCTTCAATGTTTCTCATTCTAACACTTTTCATCGTATTGCACAGGGACGAAAGCTTGACACGCGTGTCTAAGGAAACCACTTTGGTATAAGGGACTGTTCTTATTCCCTTCTTTTTGTTTAATGAACAATTATCCAAGTAAGCCATTCCACTTTGTTGATTTTCTTGGACTCGGATGTCACGCAGGTAGCTATAATCTCCCACGTGGTGAGGTCAATTGCTGCTGTAACCACAAATGCACGACTGACTTCTGTTGTTGATTTCATTCGTTTGTTATTTTCTTCAATGATTCTCATTCTAACACTTTTCATCGTATTGCACAGGGACGAAAGCTTGACACGCGTGTCTAAGGAAACCACTTTGGTATAAGGGACTGTTCTTATTCCCTTCTTTTTGTTTAATGAACAATTATCCAAGTAAGCCGTTCCACATTGTTGATTTTCTTGGGCTCGGATGTCACGCAGGTAGCTGTAATCTCCCACGTGGTAAGGTCAATTGCTGCTGTAACCACGAATGCACGACTGACTTCTGTTGTTGATTTCATTCGTTTGTTATTTTCTTCAATGATTCTCATTCTAACACTTTTCATCGTATTGCACAGGGACGAAAGCTTGACACGCGTGTCTAAGGAAACCACTTTGGTATAAGGGACTGTTCTTATTCCCTTCTTTTTGTTTAATGAACAATTATCCAAGTAAGCCGTTCCACATTGTTGATTTTCTTGGGCTCGGATGTCACGCAGGTAGCTGTAATCTCCCACGTGGTAAGGTCAATTGCTGCTGTAACCACGAATGCACGACTGACTTCTGTTGTTGATTTCATTCGTTTGTTATTTTCTTCAATGATTCTCATTCTAACACTTTTCATCGTATTGCACAGGGACGAAAGCTTGACACGCGTGTCTAAGGAAACCACTTTGGTATAAGGGACTGTTCTTATTCCCTTCTTTTTGTTTAATGAACAATTATCCAAGTAAGCCATTCCACATTGTTGATTTTCTTGGACTCGGATGTCACGCAGGTAGCCATAATCTCCCACGTGGTGAGGTCAATTGCTGCTGTAAACACAAATGCACGACTGACTTCTGTTGTTGATTTCATTCGTTTGTTATTTTCTTCAATGTTTCTCATTCTAACACTTTTCATCGTAATGCACAGGGACGAAAGCTTGACACACGTGTCTATGGAAACCACATTGGTATAAGGGACTGTTCTTACTTCATTCTTTCTGTATAATGATCAATTATCCAAGTAAGCCATTCCACATTGTTGATTTTCTTGGACTCGGATGACACGCAGGTAGCTATTATTTTTTACGTGGTAAGGTCAATTGCTGCTGTAACCACAAATGCACGACTGACTTCTGTTGTTGATTTCATTCGTTTGTTATTTTCTTCAATGTTTCTCATTCTAACACTTTTCATCGTATTGCACAGGGACGAAAGCTTGACACGCGTGTCTAAGGAAACCACTTTGGTATAAGGGTCTGTTCTTATTCCCTTCTTTTTGTTTAATGAACAATTATCCAAGTAAGCCATTCCACATTGTTGATTTTCTTGGACTCGGATGTCACGCAGGTAGCTATAATCTCCCACGTGGTGAGGTCAATTGCTGCTGTAACCACAAATGCACGACTGTCTTCTATTGTTGATTTCATTCGTTTGTTATTTTCTTCAATGATTCTCATTCTAACACTTTTCATCGTATTGCACAGGGACGAAAGCTTGACACGCTTGTCTAGGGAAACCACTTTGGTATAAGGGACTGTTCTTATTCCCTTCTTTTTGTTTAATGAACAATTATCCAAGTAAGCAATTCCACATTGTTGATTTTCTTGGACTCGGATATCACGCCGGTAGCTATAATCTCCCACGTGGTAAGGTCAATTGCTGCTGTAACCACAAATGCACGACTGACTTCTGTTGTTGATTTCATTTGTTTGTTATTTCCTTTAATGTTTCTCATTCTAACACTTTTCATCGTATTGCACAGGGACGAAAGCATGACACGCGTGTCTAAGGAAACCACTTTGGTATAAGGGACTGTTCTTATTCTCTTTTTTTTGGTTAATGAACAATTATCCAAGTAAGCCGTTCCACATTGTTGATTTTCTTGGGCTCGGATGTCACGCAGGTAGCTGTAATCTCCCACGTGGTAAGGTCAATTGCTGCTGTAACCACGAATGCACGACTGACTTCTGTTGTTGATTTCATTCGTTTGTTATTTTCTTCAATGATTCTCATTCTAACACTTTTCATCGTATTGCACAGGGACGAAAGCTTGACACGCGTGTCTAAGGAAACCACTTTGGTATAAGGGACTGTTCTTATTCCCTTCTTTTTGTTTAATGAACAATTATCCAAGTAAGCCATTCCACATTGTTGATTTTCTTGGACTCGGATGTCACGCAGGTAGCTATAATCTCCCACGTGGTGAGGTCAATTGCTGCTGTAACCACAAATGCACGACTGACTTCTGTTGTTGATTTCATTCGTTTGTTATTTTCTTCAATGTTTCTCATTCTAACACTTTTCATCGTAATGCACAGGGACGAAAGCTTGACACACGTGTCTATGGAAACCACATTGGTATAAGGGACTGTTCTTACTTCATTCTTTCTGTATAATGATCAATTATCCAAGTAAGCCATTCCACATTGTTGATTTTCTTGGACTCGGATGTCAAGCAGGTAGCTATAATCTCCCACGTGGTAAGGTCAATTGCTGCTGTAATCACAAATGCACGACTGACTTCTGTTGTTGATGTGATTTGTTTGTTATTTCCTTCAATGTTTCTCATTCTAACACTTCTCATCGTATTGCACAGGGACGAAAGCTTGACACACGTGTCTATGGAAACCACATTGGTATAAGGGACTGTTCTTATTTCCTTCTTTCTGTATAATGATCAATTATCCAAGTAAGCCATTCCACATTGTTGATTTTCTTGGACTCGGATGACACGCAGGTAGCTATTATCTTTTACGTGGTAAGGTCAATTGCTGCTGGAACCACAAATGCACGACTGACTTCTGTTGTTGATTTCATTCGTTTGTTATTTTCTTCAATGTTTCTCATTCTAACACTTTTCATCGTATTGCACAGGGACGAAAGCTTGACACGCGTGTCTAAGGAAACCACTTTGGTATAAGGGTCTGTTCTTATTCCCTTCTTTTTGTTTAATGAACAATTATCCAAGTAAGCCATTCCACATTGTTGATTTTCTTGGACTCGAATGTCACGCAGGTAGCTATAATCTCCCACGTGGTGAGGTCAATTGCTGCTGTAACCACAAATGCACGACTGACTTCTATTGTTGATTTCATTCGTTTGTTATTTTCTTCAATGATTCTCATTCTAACACTTTTCATCGTATTGCACAGGGACGAAAGCTTGACACGCGTGTCTAGGGAAACCACTTTGGTATAAGGGACTGTTCTTATTTCCTTCTTTTTGTTTAATGAACAATTATCCAAGTAAGCAATTCCACATTGTTGATTTTCTTGGACTCGGATATCACGCCGGTAGCTATAATCTCCCACGTGGTAAGGTCAATTGCTGCTGTAACCACAAATGCACGACTGACTTCTGTTGTTGATTTCATTTGTTTGTTATTTCCTTTAATGTTTCTCATTCTAACACTTTTCATCGTATTGCACAGGGACGAAAGCATGACACGCGTGTCTAAGGAAACCACTTTGGTATAAGGGACTGTTCTTATTCCCTTCTTTTTGTTTAATGAACAATTATCCAAGTAAGCCGTTCCACATTGTTGATTTTCTTGGGCTCGGATGTCACGCAGGTAGCTATAATCTCCCACGTGGTAAGGTCAATTGCTGCTGTAACCACGAATGCACGACTGACTTCTGTTGTTGATTTCATTCGTTTGTTATTTTCTTCAATGATTCTCATTCTAACACTTTTCATCGTATTGCACAGGGACGAAAGCTTGACACGCGTGTCTAAGGAAACCACTTTGGTATAAGGGACTGTTCTTATTCCCTTCTTTTTGTTTAATGAACAATTATCCAAGTAAGCAATTCCACATTGTTGATTTTCTTGGACTCGGATGTCACGCAGGTAGCTATAATCTCCCACGTGGTGAGGTCAATTGCTGCTGTAACCAAAACTGGACGGCTGACTTCTGTTGTTGATTTCATTCGTTTGTTATTTTCTTCAATGATTCTCATTCTAACACTTTTCATCGTATTGCACAGGGACGAAAGCTTGACACGCGTGTCTAAGGAAACCACTTTGGTATAAGGGACTGTTCTTATTCCCTTCTTTTTGTTTAATGAACAATTATCCAAGTAAGCCATTCCACATTGTTGATTTTCTTGGACTCGGATATCACGCAGGTAGCTATTATCTCCCACGTGGTGAGGTCAATTGCTGCTGTAACCAAAATTGGACGGCTGACTTCTGTTGTTGATTTCATTCGTTTGTTATTTCCTTCAATGTTTCTTACTCTAACACTTTTTGTCGTATTGCTGAGGGATGAAAGCTTGACACACGTGTCTAAGGAAACCACTTTGGTATAAAGGACTGTTCTTATTTCCTTTTTTTTGTTTAATCAACAATTATCCGAGTAGGCCATTCCACATTGTTGATTTTCTTGGACTCGGATGTCTCGCAGGTAGCTATAATCTCCCACGTGGTGAGGTCAATTGCTGCTGTAACCACAAATGCACGACTGACTTCTGTTGTTGATTTCATTCGTTTGTTATTTTCTTCAATGTTTGTCATTCTAACACTTTTCATCGTATTGCACAGGGACGAAAGCTTGACACGCGTGTCTAAGGAAACCACTTCGATATAAGGGACTGTTCTTATTCCCTTCTTTTTGTTTAATGAACAATTATCCAAGTAAGCCATTCCACATTGTTGATTTTCTTGGGCTCGGATGTCACGCAGGTAGCTATAATCTCCCACGTGGTGAGGTCAATTGCTGCTGTAACCACAAATGCACGACTGACTTCTGTTGTTGATTTCATTCGTTTGTTATTTCCTTCAATGTTTCTCATTCTAACACTTCTCATCGTATTGCACAGGGACGAAAGCTTGACACACGTGTCTAGGGAAACCACTTTGGTATAAGGGACTGTTCTTATATCCTTCTTTTTGTTTAATGAACAATTATCCAAGTAAGCAATTCCACATTGTTGATTTTCTTGGACTCGGATATCACGCCGGTAGCTATAATCTCCCACGTGGTAAGGTCAATTGCTGCTGTAACCACAAATGCACGACTGACTTCTGTTGTTGATTTCATTTGTTTGTTATTTCCTTTAATGTTTCTCATTCTAACACTTTTCATCGTATTGCACAGGGACGAAAGCATGACACGCGTGTCTAAGGAAACCACTTTGGTATAAGGGACTGTTCTTATTCCCTTCTTTTTGTTTAATGAACAATTATCCAAGTAAGCCGTTCCACATTGTTGATTTTCTTGGGCTCGGATGTCACGCAGGTAGCTGTAATCTCCCACGTGGTGAGGTCAATTGCTGCTGTAACCACGAATGCACGACTGACTTCTGTTGTTGATTTCATTCGTTTGTTATTTTCTTCAATGATTCTCATTCTAACACTTTTCATCGTATTGCACAGGGACGAAAGCTTGACACGCGTGTCTAAGGAAACCACTTTGGTATAAGGGACTGTTCTTATTCCCTTCTTTTTGTTTAATGAACAATTATCCAAGTAAGCCATTCCACATTGTTGATTTTCTTGGACTCGGATGTCACGCAGGTAGCTATAATCTCCCACGTGGTGAGGTCAATTGCTGCTGTAACCACAAATGCACGACTGACTTCTGTTGTTGATTTCATTCGTTTGTTATTTTCTTCAATGATTCTCATTCTAACACTTTTCATCGTATTGCACAGGGACGAAAGCTTGACACGCGTGTCTAAGGAAACCACTTTGGTATAAGGGACTGTTCTTATTCCCTTCTTTTTGTTTAATGAACAATTATCCAAGTAAGCAATTCCACATTGTTGATTTTCTTGGACTCGGATGTCACGCAGGTAGCTATAATCTCCCACGTGGTGAGGTCAATTGCTGCTGTAACCAAAACTGGACGGCTGACTTCTGTTGTTGATTTCATTCGTTTGTTATTTCCTTCAATGTTTCTTACTCTAACACTTTTTGTCGTATTGCACAGGGACGAAAGCTTGACACACGTGTCTAAGGAAACCACATTGGTATAAGGGACTGTTCTTATTTCCTTCTTTCTGTATGATGATCAATTATCCAAGTAAGCCATTCCACATTATTGATTTTCTTGGACTCGGATGACACGCAGGTAGCTATAATCTTTAACGTGGTAAAGTCAATTTGGAATGGCCTACTTGGATAATTGTTGATTAAACAAAAAAAAGTGGTTTCCTTAGACACGCGTGTCAAGCTTTCGTCCCTGTGCAATACGATGAAAAGTGTTAGAATGAGAAACATAGAAGGAAATAACAAACAAATGAAATCAACAACAGAAGTCAGTCGTGCATTTGTGGGTACAGCAGCAATTGACCTTACCACGTGGGAGATTATAGCTACCTGCGTGTCATCCGAGTTCAAGAAAATCAACAATGTGGAATGGCTTACTTGGATAATTGTTGATTAAACAAAAAAAAAGGAATAAGAACAGTCCCTCATACCAAAGTGGTTTTCTCAGACATGTGTGTCAAGCTTTCGTCCCTGTGCAATACGATGAAAAGTGTTAGAATGAGAAACATAGAAGGAAATAACAAACAAATGAAATCAACAACAGAAGTCAGTCGTGCATTTGTGGTTACAGCAGCAATTGACCTTTCCACGTGGGAAATTATAGATAGCTGCGTGACATCCTAGTCCAAGAAAATCAACAATGTGGAATGGCTTACTTGGATACTTGTTCATCAAAAAGAAAAAAGGAAAGAAGAGCAGTCCCTCATACCAAAGTGGTTTCCTTAGACACGTGTGTCAAGCTTTCGTCACTGTGCAATACGATGAAAAGTGTTAGAATGAGAAACATTGAAGAAAATAACAAACGAATGAAATCAACAACAGAAGTCAGTCGTGCATTCGTGGTTACAGCAGCAATTGACCTTACCACGTGGGAGATAAATGCTACCTGCGTGACATCCGAGCCCAAGAAAATCAACAATGTGGAACGGCTTACTTGGATAATTGTTCATTAAACAAAAAGAAGGGAATAAGAACAGTTCCTTATACCAAAGTGGTTTCCTTAGACACGTGTTTCAAGCTTTCGTCCCTGTGCAATACGATGAAAAGTGTTAGAATGAGAAATATTGAAGGAAATAACAAACAAATGAAATCAACAACAGAAGTCAGTCGTGCATTTGTGGTTACAGCAGCAATTGACCTTACCACGTGGGAGATTATAGCTACCGGCGTGACATCCGAGTCCAAGAAAATCAACAATGTGGAATGGCTTACTTGGATAATTGTTGATTGAACAAAAAGAAGGGAATAAGAACAGTCCCTCATACAAAAGTGGTTTTCTTAGACACGTGTCAAGCTTTCGTCCCTGTGCAATACGATGAAAAGTGTTAGAATGAGAAGCATTGAAGGAAATAACAAACGAATGAAATCAACAACAGAAGTCAGTCGTGCATTTGTGGTTACAGCGGCAATTGACATTACCACGTAGGAGATTCTAGCTACCTGCGTGACATCCGAGTCCAAGAAAATCAACAATGTGGAATGGCTTATTCGGATAATTGTTCATTAAACAAAAAGAAGGGAATGAGAACAGTCCCTTATACCAAAGTGGTTTCCTTAGACACGCGTGTCAAGCTTTCGTCCCTGTGCAATACGATGAAAAAAGTGTTAGAATGAGAAACATTGAAGAAAATAACAAACGAATGAAATCAACAACAGAAGTCAGTCGTGCATTTGTGGTTACAGCAGCAATTGACCTTACCACGTGGGAGATGATAGCTACCTGCGTGACATCCGAGTCCAAGAAAATCAACAATGTGGAATGGCCCACTTGGATAATTGTTGATCAAACAAAAAAAAGGGAATAAGAACAGTCCCTTATACCAAAG
This sequence comes from Harmonia axyridis, assembly GCF_914767665.1. Taxonomy (NCBI): domain Eukaryota; kingdom Metazoa; phylum Arthropoda; class Insecta; order Coleoptera; family Coccinellidae; genus Harmonia; species Harmonia axyridis. The sequence goes on along the minus strand of NC_059508.1, from coordinate 22,582,941 downwards.
TGGTTTCCTAAGACACGCGTGACAAGCTTTCGTCCCTGTGCAATACGATGAAAAGTGTTAGAATGAGAAACATTGAAGAAAATAACAAACGAATGAAATCATTATTAGAAGTCAGTCGTGCATTTGTGGTCACAGCAGCAATTGACCTTACCACGTGGGAGATTATAGCTACCTGCGTGACATCCGAGTCCAAGAAAATCAACAATGTGGAATGGCCTACTTGGATAATTGTTCATTAAACAAAACGAAGGGAATAAGAACAGTCCCTTATACCAAAGTGGTTTCCTTAGACACGCGTGTCAAGCTTTCGTCCCTGTGCAATACGATGAAAAGTGTTAGAATGAGAAACATAGAAGGAAATAACAAACAAATTAAATCAACAACAGAAGTCAGTCGTGCATTTGTGGTTACAGCAGCAATTGACCTTACCACGTGGGAGATTATAGCTACCTGCGTGACATTCGTGTCCTAGAAAATCAACAATGTGGAATGGCTTACTTGGATAATTGTTGATTGAACAAAACGAAGGGAATAAGAACAGTCCCTTATACCAAAGTGGTTTCCTTAGACACGCGTGTCAAGCTTTCGTCCCTGTGCAATACGATGAAAAGTGTTAGAATGAGAAACATAGAAGGAAATAACAAACAAATGAAATCAACAACAGAAGTCAGTCGTGCATTTGTGGTTACAGCAGCAATTGACCTTACCACGTGGGAGATTATAGCTACCTGCGTGACATCCGAGTCCAAGAAAATCAACAATGTGGAATGGCCTACTTGGATATTTGTTGATTAAACAAAAAAAAAATAAGAACAGTCCCTTATACCAAAGTGGTTTCCTTAGACACGTGTGTCAAGCTTTCGTCCCTGTGCGATACGATGAAAAGTGTTAGAATGAGAAACATAGAAGGAAATAACAAACAAATTAAATCAACAACAGAAGTCAGTCGTGCATTTGTGGTTACAGCAGCAATTGACCTTACCACGTGGGAGCTTATAGCTACCTGCGTGACATACGAGTCCAAGAAAATCAACAATGTGGAATGGCTTACTTGGATAATTGTTGATTGAACAAAAAGAAGGGAATAAGAACAGTCCCTCATACCAAAGTGGTTTTCTTAGACACGTGTGTCAAGCTTTCGTCCCTGTGCAATACGATGAAAAGTGTTAGAATGAGAAACATTGAAGGAAATAACAAACAAATGAAATCAACAACAGAAGTCAGTCGTGCATTTGTGGTTTCAGCATTAATTGACCTTACCACGTGGGAGATTATAGCTACCTGCGTGACATCCGAGTCCAAGAAAATCAACAATGTGGAATGACTTACTTGGATAATTGATCATTATACAGAAAGAATGAAGTAAGAACAGTCCCTTATACGAATGTGGTTTCCATAGACAAGTGTGTCAAGCTTTCGTCCCTGTGCAATACGATGAAAAGTGTAAGAATGAGAAACATAGAAGGAAAAAACAAACAAATGAAATCAACAACAGAAGTCAGTCGTGCATTTGTGGTTACAGCAGCAATTGACATTACCACGTGGGAGATTCTAGCTACCTGCGTGACATCCGAGTCCAAGAAGATCAACAATGTGGAATGGCTTATTCGGATAATTGTTCATTAAACAAAAAGAAGGGAATAAGAACAGTCCCTTATACCAAAGTGGTTTCCTTAGACACGCGTGTCAAGCTTTCGTCCCTGTGCAATACGATGAAAAAAGTGTTAGAATGAGAAATATTGAAAAAAATAACAAACGAATGAAATCAACAACAGAAGTCAGTCGTGCATTTGTGGTTACAGCAGCAATTGACCTTACCAAGTGGGAGATGATAGCTACCTGCGTGACATCCGAGTCCAAGAAAATCAACAATGTGGAATGGCCCACTTGGATAATTGTTGATCAAACAAAAAAAAGGGAATAAGAACAGTCCCTTATATCAAAGTGGTTTCCTAAGACACGCGTGTCAAGCTTTCGTCCCTGTGCAATACGATGAAAAGTGTTAGAATGAGAAACATTGAAGAAAATAACAAACGAATGAAATCAACATTAGAAGTCAGTCGTGCATTTGTGGTTACAGCAGCAATTGACCTTACCACGTGGGAGATTATAGCTACCTGCGTGACATCCGAGTCCAAGAAAATCAACAATTTGGAATGGCCTACTTGGATAATTGTTGATTAAACAAAAAAAAGTGGTTTCTTTAGACACGCGTGTCAAGCTTTCGTCCCTGTGCAATACGATGAAAAGTGTTAGAATGAGAAACATAGAAGGAAATAACAAACAAATGAAATCAACAACAGAAGTCAGTCGTGCATTTGTGGGTACAGCAGCAATTGACCTTACCACGTGGGAGATTATAGCTACCTGCGTGTCATCCGAGTTCAAGAAAATCAACAATGTGGAATGGCTTACTTGGATAATTGTTGATTAAACAAAAAAAAAGGAATAAGAACAGTCCCTCATACCAAAGTGGTTTTCTCAGACATGTGTGTCAAGCTTTCGTCCCTGTGCAATACGATGAAAAGTGTTAGAATGAGAAACATAGAAGGAAATAACAAACAAATGAAATCAACAACAGAAGTCAGTCGTGCATTTGTGGTTACAGCAGCAATTGACCTTTCCACGTGGGAAATTATAGATAGCTGCGTGACATCCTAGTCCAAGAAAATCAACAATGTGGAATGGCTTACTTGGATACTTGTTCATCAAAAAGAAAAAAGGAAAGAAGAGCAGTCCCTCATACCAAAGTGGTTTCCTTAGACACGTGTGTCAAGCTTTCGTCACTGTGCAATACGATGAAAAGTGTTAGAATGAGAAACATTGAAGAAAATAACAAACGAATGAAATCAACAACAGAAGTCAGTCGTGCATTCGTGGTTACAGCAGCAATTGACCTTACCACGTGGGAGATAATAGCTACCTGCGTGACATCCGAGCCCAAGAAAATCAACAATGTGGAACGGCTTACTTGGATAATTGTTCATTAAACAAAAAGAAGGGAATAAGAACAGTTCCTTATACCAAAGTGGTTTCCTTAGACACGTGTTTCAAGCTTTCGTCCCTGTGCAATACGATGAAAAGTGTTAGAATGAGAAATATTGAAGGAAATAACAAACAAATGAAATCAACAACAGAAGTCAGTCGTGCATTTGTGGTTACAGCAGCAATTGACCTTACCACGTGGGAGATTATAGCTACCGGCGTGACATCCGAGTCCAAGAAAATCAACAATGTGGAATGGCTTACTTGGATAATTGTTGATTGAACAAAAAGAAGGGAATAAGAACAGTCCCTCATACAAAAGTGGTTTTCTTAGACACGTGTCAAGCTTTCGTCCCTGTGCAATACGATGAAAAGTGTTAGAATGAGAAACATTGAAGGAAATAACAAACGAATGAAATCAACAACAGAAGTCAGTCGTGCATTTGTGGTTACAGCGGCAATTGACATTACCACGTGGGAGATTCTAGCTACCTGCGTGACATCCGAGTCCAAGAAAATCAACAATGTGGAATGGCTTATTCGGATAATTGTTCATTAAACAAAAAGAAGGGAATGAGAACAGTCCCTTATACCAAAGTGGTTTCCTTAGACACGCGTGTCAAGCTTTCGTCCCTGTGCAATACGATGAAAAAAGTGTTAGAATGAGAAACATTGAAGAAAATAACAAACGAATGAAATCAACAACAGAAGTCAGTCGTGCATTTGTGGTTACAGCAGCAATTGACCTTACCACGTGGGAGATGATAGCTACCTGCGTGACATCCGAGTCCAAGAAAATCAACAATGTGGAATGGCCCACTTGGATAATTGTTGATCAAACAAAAAAAAGGGAATAAGAACAGTCCCTTATACCAAAGTGGTTTCCTAAGACACGCGTGACAAGCTTTCGTCCCTGTGCAATACGATGAAAAGTGTTAGAATGAGAAACATTGAAGAAAATAACAAACGAATGAAATCATTATTAGAAGTCAGTCGTGCATTTGTGGTCACAGCAGCAATTGACCTTACCACGTGGGAGATTATAACTACCTGCGTGACATCCGAGTCCAAGAAAATCAACAATGTGGAATGGCCTACTTGGATAATTGTTCATTAAACAAAACGAAGGGAATAAGAACAGTCCCTTATACCAAAGTGGTTTCCTTAGACACGCGTGTCAAGCTTTCGTCCCTGTGCAATACGATGAAAAGTGTTAGAATGAGAAACATAGAAGGAAATAACAAACAAATTAAATCAACAACAGAAGTCAGTCGTGCATTTGTGGTTACAGCAGCAATTGACCTTACCACGTGGGAGATTATAGCTACCTGCGTGACATTCGTGTCCTAGAAAATCAACAATGTGGAATGGCTTACTTGGATAATTGTTGATTGAACAAAACGAAGGGAATAAGAACAGTCCCTTATACCAAAGCGGTTTCCTTAGACACGCGTGTCAAGCTTTCGTCCCTGTGCAATACGATGAAAAGTGTTAGAATGAGAAACATAGAAGGAAATAACAAACAAATGAAATCAACAACAGAAGTCAGTCGTGCATTTGTGGTTACAGCAGCAATTGACCTTACCACGTGGGAGATTATAGCTACCTGCGTGACACCCGAGTCCAAGAAAATCAACAATGTGGAATGGCCTACTTGGATAATTGTTGATTAAACAAAAAAAAAATAAGAACAGTCCCTTATACCAAAGTGGTTTCCTTAGACACGTGTGTCAAGCTTTCGTCCCTGTGCGATACGATGAAAAGTGTTAGAATGAGAAACATAGAAGGAAATAACAAACAAATTAAATCAACAACAGAAGTCAGTCGTGCATTTGTGGTTACAGCAGCAATTGACCTTACCACGTGGGAGCTTATAGCTACCTGCGTGACATCCGAGTCCAAGAAAATCAACAATGTGGAATGGCTTACTTGGATAATTGTTGATTGAACAAAAAGAAGGGAATAAGAACAGTCCCTCATACCAAAGTGGTTTTCTTAGACACGTGTGTCAAGCTTTCGTCCCTGTGCAATACGATGAAAAGTGTTAGAATGAGAAACATTGAAGGAAATAACAAACAAATGAAATCAACAACAGAAGTCAGTCGTGCATTTGTGGTTTCAGCATTAATTGACCTTACCACGTGGGAGATTATAGCTACCTGCGTGACATCCGAGTCCAAGAAAATCAACAATGTGGAATGACTTACTTGGATAATTGATCATTATACAGAAAGAATGAAGTAAGAACAGTCCCTTATACGAATGTGGTTTCCATAGACAAGTGTGTCAAGCTTTCGTCCCTGTGCAATACGATGAAAAGTGTAAGAATGAGAAACATAGAAGGAAAAAACAAACAAATGAAATCAACAACAGAAGTCAGTCGTGCATTTGTGGTTACAGCAGCAATTGACATTACCACGTGGGAGATTCTAGCTACCTGCGTGACATCCGAGTCCAAGAAAATCAACAATGTGGAATGGCTTATTCGGATAATTGTTCATTAAACAAAAAGAAGGGAATAAGAACAGTCCCTTATACCAAAGTGGTTTCCTTAGACACGCGTGGCAAGCTTTCGTCCCTGTGCAATACGATGAAAAAAGTGTTAGAATGAGAAATATTGAAGAAAATAACAAACGAATGAAATCAACAACAGAAGTCAGTCGTGCATTTGTGGTTACAGCAGCAATTGACCTTACCACGTGGGAGATGATAGCTACCTGCGTGACATCCGAGTCCAAGAAAATCAACAATGTGGAATGGCCCACTTGGATAATTGTTGATCAAACAAAAAAAAGGGAATAAGAACAGTCCCTTATATCAAAGTGGTTTCCTAAGACACGCGTGTCAAGCTTTCGTCCCTGTGCAATACGATGAAAAGTGTTAGAATGAGAAACATTGAAGAAAATAACAAACGAATGAAATCAACATTAGAAGTCAGTCGTGCATTTGTGGTTACAGCAGCAATTGACCTTACCACGTGGGAGATTATAGCTACCTGCGTGACATCCGAGTCCAAGAAAATCAACAATTTGGAATTGCCTACTTGGATAATTGTTGATTAAACAAAAAAAAGTGGTTTCTTTAGACACGCGTGTCAAGCTTTCGTCCCTGTGCAATACGATGAAAAGTGTTAGAATGAGAAACATAGAAGGAAATAACAAACAAATGAAATCAACAACAGAAGTCAGTCGTGCATTTGTGGGTACAGCAGCAATTGACCTTACCACGTGGGAGATTATAGCTACCTGCGTGTCATCCGAGTTCAAGAAAATCAACAATGTGGAATGGCTTACTTGGATAATTGTTGATTAAACAAAAAAAAAGGAATAAGAACAGTCCCTCATACCAAAGTGGTTTTCTCAGACATGTGTGTCAAGCTTTCGTCCCTGTGCAATACGATGAAAAGTGTTAGAATGAGAAACATAGAAGGAAATAACAAACAAATGAAATCAACAACAGAAGTCAGTCGTGCATTTGTGGTTACAGCAGCAATTGACCTTTCCACGTGGGAGATTATAGATAGCTGCGTGACATCCTAGTCCAAGTAAATCAACAATGTGGAATGGCTTACTTGGATAATTGTTCATCAAAGAGAAAAAAGGGAAGAAGAGCAGTCCCTCATACCAAAGTGGTTTCCTTAGACACGTGTGTCAATACGATGAAAAGTGTTAGAATGAGAAACATTGAAGAAAATAACAAACGAATGAAATCAACAACAGAAGTCAGTCGTGCATTCGTGGTTACAGCAGCAATTGACCTTACCACGTGGGAGATAATAGCTACCTGCGTGACATCCGAGCCCAAGAAAATCAACAATGTGGAACGGCTTACTTGGATAATTGTTCATTAAACAAAAAGAAGGGAATAAGAACAGTTCCTTATACCAAAGTGGTTTCCTTAGACACGTGTTTCAAGCTTTCGTCCCTGTGCAATACGATGAAAAGTGTTAGAATGAGAAACATAGAAGGAAATAACAAACAAATAAAATCAACAACAGAAGTCAGTCGTGCATTTGTGGTTACAGCAGCAATTGACCTTTCCACGTGGGAGATTATAGCTATCATCTCCCACGTGGTAAGGTCAATTGCTGCTGTAACCACAAATGCACGACTGACTTCTGTTGTTGATTTCATTCGTTTGTTATTTTCTTCAATGTTTCTCATTCTGACACTTTTTTCATCGTATTGCACAGGGACGAAAGCTTGACACGCGTGTCTAAGGAAACCACTTTGGTATAAGGGACTGTTCTTATTCCCTTCTTTTTGTTTAATGAACAATTATCCGAATAAGCCATTCCACATTGTTGATTTTCTTGGACTCGGATGTCACGCAGGTAGCTAGAATCTCCCACGTGGTAATGTCAATTGCTGCTGTAACCACAAATGCACGACTGACTTCTGTTGTTGATTTCATTTGTTTGTTTTTTCCTTCTATGTTTCTCATTCTTACACTTTTCATCGTATTGCACAGGGACGAAAGCTTGACACACGTGTCTATGGAAACCACATTCGTATAAGGGACAGTTCTTACTTCATTCTTTCTGTATAATGATCAATTATCCAAGTAAGTCATTCCACATTGTTGATTTTCTTGGACTCGGATGTCACGCAGGTAGCTATAATCTCCCACGTGGTAAGATCAATTAATGCTGAAACCACAAATGCACGACTGACTTCTGTTGTTGATTTCATTTGTTTGTTATTTCCTTCAATGTTTCTCATTCTAACACTTCTCATCGTATTGCACAGGGACGAAAGCTTGACACACGTGTCTAAGAAAACCACTTTGGTATGAGGGACTGTTCTTATTCCCTTCTTTTTGTTCAATCAACAATTATCCAAGTAAGCCATTCCACATTGTTGATTTTCTTGGACTCGGATGTCACGCAGGTAGCTATAAGCTCCCACGTGGTAAGGTCAATTGCTGCTGTAACCACATATGCACGACTGACTTCTGTTGTTGATTTCATTTGTTTGTTATTTCCTCCTATGTTTCTCATTCTAACACTTTTCATCGTATCGCACAGGGACGAAAGCTTGACACACGTGTCTAAGGAAACCACTTTGGTATAAGGGACTGTTCTTATTTTTTTTTTTGTTTAATCAACAATTATCCAAGTAGGCCATTCCACATTGTTGATTTTCTTGGACTCGGATGTCACGCAGGTAGCTATAATCTCCCACGTGGTAAGGTCAATTGCTGCTGTAACCACAAATGCACGACTGACTTCTGTTGTTGATTTGATTTGTTTGTTATTTCCTTCAATGTTTCTCATTCTAACACTTCTCATCGTATTGCACAGGGACGAAAGCTTGACACACGTGTCTATGGAAACCACATTGGTATAAGGGACTGTTCTTATTCCCTTCTTTCTGTATAATGATCAATTATCCAAGTAAGCCATTCCACATTGTTGATTTTCTTGGACTCGGATGACACGCAGGTAGCTATTATTTTTTACGTGGTAAGGTCAATTGCTGCTGTAACCACAAATGCACGACTGACTTCTGTTGTTGATTTCATTCGTTTGTTATTTTCTTCAATGTTTCTCATTCTAACACTTTTCATCGTATTGCACAGGGACGAAAGCTTGACACGCGTGTCTAAGGAAACCACTTTGGTATAAGGGTCTGTTCTTATTCCCTTCTTTTTGTTTAATGAACAATTATCCAAGTAAGCCATTCCACATTGTTGATTTTCTTGGACTCGGATGTCACGCAGGTAGCTATAATCTCCCACGTGGTGAGGTCAATTGCTGCTGTAACCACAAATGCACGACTGACTTCTATTGTTGATTTCATTCGTTTGTTATTTTCTTCAATGATTCTCATTCTAACACTTTTCATCGTATTGCACAGGGACGAAAGCTTGACACGCTTGTCTAGGGAAACCACTTTGGTATAAGGGACTGTTCTTATTCCCTTCTTTTTGTTTAATGAACAATTATCCAAGTAAGCAATTCCACATTGTTGATTTTCTTGGACTCGGATATCACGCCGGTAGCTATAATCTCCCACGTGGTAAGGTCAATTGCTGCTGTAACCACAAATGCACGACTGACTTCTGTTGTTGATTTCATTTGTTTGTTATTTCCTTTAATGTTTCTCATTCTAACACTTTTCATCGTATTGCACAGGGACGAAAGCTTGACACGCGTGTCTAAGGAAACCACTTTGGTATAAGGGACTGTTCTTATTCTCTTTTTTTTGTTTAATGAACAATTATCCAAGTAAGCCGTTCCACATTGTTGATTTTCTTGGGCTCGGATGTCACGCAGGTAGCTGTAATCTCCCACGTGGTAAGGTCAATTGCTGCTGTAACCACGAATGCACGACTGACTTCTGTTGTTGATTTCATTCGTTTGTTATTTTCTTCAATGATTCTCATTCTAACACTTCTCATCGTATTGCACAGGGACGAAAGCTTGACACGCGTGTCTAAGGAAACCACTTTGGTATAAGGGACTGTTCTTATTCCCTTCTTTTTGTTTAATGAACAATTATCCAAGTAAGCCATTCCACATTGTTGATTTTCTTGGACTCGGATGTCACGCAGGTAGCTATAATCTCCCACGTGGTGAGGTCAATTGCTGCTGTAACCACAAATGCACGACTGACTTCTGTTGTTGATTTCATTCGTTTGTTATTTTCTTCAATGTTTCTCATTCTAACACTTTTCATCGTAATGCACAGGGACGAAAGCTTGACACACGTGTCTATGGAAACCACATTGGTATAAGGGACTGTTCTTACTTCATTCTTTCTGTATAATGATCAATTATCCAAGTAAGCCATTCCACATTGTTGATTTTCTTGGACTCGGATGTCAAGCAGGTAGCTATAATCTCCCACGTGGTAAGGTCAATTGCTGCTGTAATCACAAATGCACGACTGACTTCTGTTGTTGATTTGATTTGTTTGTTATTTCCTTCAATGTTTCTCATTCTAACACTTCTCATCGTATTGCACAGGGACGAAAGCTTGACACACGTGTCTATGGAAACCACATTGGTATAAGGGACTGTTCTTATTTCCTTCTTTCTGTATAATGATCAATTATCCAAGTAAGCCATTCCACATTGTTGATTTTCTTGGACTCGGATGACACGCTGGTAGCTATTATTTTTTACGTGGTAAGGTCAATTGCTGCTGTAACCACAAATGCACGACTGACTTCTGTTGTTGATTTCATTCGTTTGTTATTTTCTTCAATGTTTCTCATTCTAACACTTTTCATCGTATTGCACAGGGACAAAAGCTTGACACTCGTGTCTAAGGAAACCACTTTGGTATAAGGGTCTGTTCTTATTCCCTTCTTTTTGTTTAATGAACAATTATCCAAGTAAGCCATTCCACATTGTTGATTTTCTTGGACTCGGATGTCACGCAGGTAGCTATAATCTCCCACGTGGTGAGGTCAATTGCTGCTGTAACCACAAATGCACGACTGACTTCTATTGTTGATTTCATTCGTTTGTTATTTTCTTCAATGATTCTCATTCTAACACATTCATCGTATTGCACAGGGACGAAAGCTTGACACGCGTGTCTAGGGAAACCACTTTGGTATAAGGGACTGTTCTTATTTCCTTCTTTTTGTTTAATGAACAATTATCCAAGTAAGCAATTCCACATTGTTGATTTTCTTGGACTCGGATATCACGCCGGTAGCTATAATCTCCCACGTGGTAAGGTCAATTGCTGCTGTAACCACAAATGCACGACTGACTTCTGTTGTTGATTTCATTTGTTTGTTATTTCCTTTAATGTTTCTCATTCTAACACTTTTCATCGTATTGCACAGGGACGAAAGCATGACACGCGTGTCTAAGGAAACCACTTTGGTATAAGGGACTGTTCTTATTCCCTTCTTTTTGTTTAATGAACAATTATCCAAGTAAGCCGTTCCACATTGTTGATTTTCTTGGGCTCGGATGTCACGCAGGTAGCTGTAATCTCCCACGTGGTGAGGTCAATTGCTGCTGTAACCACGAATGCACGACTGACTTCTGTTGTTGATTTCATTCGTTTGTTATTTTCTTCAATGATTCTCATTCTAACACTTTTCATCGTATTGCACAGGGACGAAAGCTTGACACGCGTGTCTAAGGAAACCACTTTGGTATAAGGGACTGTTCTTATTCCCTTCTTTTTGTTTAATGAACAATTATCCAAGTAAGCCATTCCACATTGTTGATTTTCTTGGACTCGGATGTCACGCAGGTAGCTATAATCTCCCACGTGGTGAGGTCAATTGCTGCTGTAACCACAAATGCACGACTGACTTCTGTTGTTGATTTCATTCGTTTGTTATTTTCTTCAATGATTCTCATTCTAACACTTTTCATCGTATTGCACAGGGACGAAAGCTTGACACGCGTGTCTAAGGAAACCACTTTGGTATAAGGGACTGTTCTTATTCCCTTCTTTTTGTTTAATGAACAATTATCCAAGTAAGCAATTCCACATTGTTGATTTTCTTGGACTCGGATGTCACGCAGGTAGCTATAATCTCCCACGTGGTGAGGTCAATTGCTGCTGTAACCACAAATGCACGACTGACTTCTGTTGTTGATTTCATTCGTTTGTTATTTCCTTTAATGTTTCTCATTCTAACACTTTTCATCGTATTGCACAGGGACGAAAGCATGACACGCGTGTCTAAGGAAACCACTTTGGTATAAGGGACTGTTCTTATTCCCTTCTTTTTGTTTAATGAACAATTATCCAAGTAAGCCGTTCCACATTGTTGATTTTCTTGGGCTCGGATGTCACGCAGGTAGCTGTAATCTCCCACGTGGTAAGGTCAATTGCTGCTGTAACCACGAATGCACGACTGACTTCTGTTGTTGATTTCATTCGTTTGTTATTTCCTTCAATGTTTCTTACTCTAACACTTTTTGTCGTATTGCTGAGGGATGAAAGCTTGACACACGTGTCTAAGGAAACCACTTTGGTATAAAGGACTGTTCTTATTTCCTTTTTTTTGTTTAATCAACAATTATCCGAGTAGGCCATTCCACATTGTTGATTTTCTTGGACTCGGATGTCTCGCAGGTAGCTATAATCTCCCACGTGGTGAGGTCAATTGCTGCTGTAACCACAAATGCACGACTGACTTCTGTTGTTGATTTCATTCGTTTGTTATTTTCTTCAATGTTTGTCATTCTAACACTTTTCATCGTATTGCACAGGGACGAAAGCTTGACACGCGTGTCTAAGGAAACCACTTCGATATAAGGGACTGTTCTTATTCCCTTCTTTTTGTTTAATGAACAATTATCCAAGTAAGCCATTCCACATTGTTGATTTTCTTGGGCTCGGATGTCACGCAGGTAGCTATAATCTCCCACGTGGTGAGGTCAATTGCTGCTGTAACCACAAATGCACGACTGACTTCTGTTGTTGATTTCATTCGTTTGTTATTTCCTTCAATGTTTCTCATTCTAACACTTCTCATCGTATTGCACAGGGACGAAAGCTTGACACACGTGTCTAAGGAAACCACATTGGTATAAGGGACTGTTCTTATTTCCTTCTTTCTGTATGATGATCAATTATCCAAGTAAGCCATTCCACATTATTGATTTTCTTGGACTCGGATGACACGCAGGTAGCTATAATCTTTAACGTGGTAAGGTCAATTTGGAATGGCTTACTTGGATAATTGATCATTATACAGAAAAAAGGGAATAAGAACAGTCCCTTATACCAAAGTGGTTTCCTTAGACACCTGTGTCAAGCTTTCGTTCCTGTGCAATACGATGAAAAGTGTTGAAATGAGAAACATAGAAGGAAACAACAAACAAATGAAATCAACAACAGAAGTCAGTCGTGCATTTGTGGTTACAGCAGCAATTGACCTTACCACGTGGGAGATTATAGCTACCTGCGTGACATCCGAGTCCAAGAAAATCAACAATGTGGAATGGCTTACTTGGATAATTATCCATTAAACAAAACGAAGAGAATAAGAACAGTCCCTGATACCAAAGTGGTTTCCTTAGACACACGTGTCAAGCTTTCGTCCCTGTGCAATACGATGAAAAGTGTTAGAATGAGAAACATAGAAGGAAATAACAAACAAATGAAATCAACAACAGAAGTCAGTCGTGCATTTGTGGTTACAGCAGCAATTGACCTTACCACGTGGGAGATTATAGCTACCTGCGTGACATTCGTGTCCAAGAAAATCAACAATGTGGAATGGCTTACATGGATAATTTTTGATTGAACAAAACGAAGGGAATAAGAACAGTCCCTTATACCAAAGTGGTTTCCTTAGACACGCGTGTCAAGCTTTCGTCCCTGTGCAATACGATGAAAAGTGTTAGAATGAGAAACATAGAAGGAAATAACAAACAAATGAAATCAACAACAGAAGTCAGTCGTGCATTTGTGGTTACAGCAGCAATTGACCTTACCACGTGGGAGATTATAGCTACCTGCGTGACATCCGAGTCCAAGAAAATCAACAATGTGGAATGGCCTACTTGGATAATTGTTGATTAAACAAAAAAAAAATAAGAACAGTCCCTTATACCAAAGTGGTTTCCTCAGACACGTGTGTCAAGCTTTCGTCCCTGTGCGATACGATGAAAAGTGTTAGAATGAGAAACATAGAAGGAAATAACAAACAAATGAAATCAACAACAGAAGTCAGTCGTGCATTTGTGGTTACAGCAGCAATTGACCTTACCACGTGGGAGCTTATAGCTACCTGCGTGACATCCGAGTTCAAGAAAATCAACAATGTGGAATGGCTTACTTGGATAATTGTTGATTGAACAAAAAGAAGGGAATAAGAACAGTCCCTTATACCAAAGTGGTTTTCTTAGACACGTGTGTCAAGCTTTCGTCCCTGTACAATAGGATGAAGAGTGTTAGAATGAGAAACATTGAAGGAAATAACAAACAAATGAAATCAACAACAGAAGTCAGTCGTGCATTTGTGGTTTCAGCATTAATTGACCTTACCACGTGGGAGATTATAGCTACCTGCGTGACATCCGAGTCCAAGAAAATCAACAATGTGGAATGACTTACTTGGATAATTGATCATTATACAGAAAGAATGAAGTAAGAACAGTCCCTTATACGAATGTGGTTTCCATAGACACGTGTGTCAAGCTTTCGTCCCTGTGCAATACGATGAAAAGTGTAAGAATGAGAAACATAGAAGGAAAAAACAAACAAATGAAATCAACAACAGAAGTCAGTCGTGCATTTGTGGTTACAGCAGCAATTGACATTACCACGTGGGAGATTCTAGCTACCTGCGTGACATCCGAGTCCAAGAAAATCAACAATGTGGAATGGCTTATTCGGATAATTGTTCATTAAACAAAAAGAAGGGAATAAGAACAGTTCCTTATACCAAAGTGGTTTCCTTAGACACGCGTGTCAAGCTTTCGTCCCTGTGCAATACGATGAAAAAAGTGTTAGAATGAGAAACATTGAAGAAAATAACAAACGAATGAAATCAACAACAGAAGTCAGTCGTGCATTTGTGGTTACAGCAGCAATTGACCTTACCACGTGGGAGATTGTAGCTACCTGCGTGACATCCGAGTCCAAGAAAATCAACAATTTGGAATGGCCTACTTGGATAATTGTTGATTAAACAAAAAAAAGTGGTTTCCTTAGACACGCGTGTCAAGCTTTCGTCCCTGTGCAATACGATGAAAAGTGTTAGAATGAGAAACATAGAAGGAAATAACAAACAAATGAAATCAACAACAGAAGTCAGTCGTGCATTTGTGGTTACAGCAGCAATTGACCTTACCACGTGGGAGATTATAGCTACCTGCGTGTCATCCGAGTCCAAGAAAATCAACAATGTGGAATGGCCCACTTGGATAATTGTTGATCAAACAAAAAAAAGGGAATAAGAACAGCCCCTTATACCAAAGTGGTTTCCTTAGACACGCGTGTCAAGCTTTCGTCCCTGTGCAATACGATGAAAAGTGTTAGAATGAGAAACATTGAAGAAAATAACAAACGAATGAAATCAACATTAGAAGTCAGTCGTGCATTTGTGGTTACAGCAGCAATTGACCTTACCACGTGGGAGATTATAGCTACCTGCGTGACATCCGAGTCCAAGAAAATCAACAATTTGGAATGGCCTACTTGGATAATTGTTGATTAAACAAAAAAAAGTGGTTTCCTTAGACACGCGTGTCAAGCTTTCGTCCCTGTGCAATACGATGAAAAGTGTTAGAATGAGAAACATAGAAGGAAATAACAAACAAATGAAATCAACAACAGAAGTCAGTCGTGCATTTGTGGGTACAGCAGCAATTGACCTTACCACGTGGGAGATTATAGCTACCTGCTTGTCATCCGAGTTCAAGAAAATCAACAATGTGGAATGGCTTACTTGGATAATTGTTGATTAAACAAAAAAAAAGGAATAAGAACAGTCCCTCATACCAAAGTGGTTTTCTCAGACATGTGTGTCAAGCTTTCGTCCCTGTGCAATACGATGAAAAGTGTTAGAATGAGAAACATAGAAGGAAATAACAAACAAATGAAATCAACAACAGAAGTCAGTCGTGCATTTGTCGTTACAGCAGCAATTGACCTTTCCACGTGGGAAATTATAGATAGCTGCGTGACATCCTAGTCCAAGAAAATCAACAATGTGGAATGGCTTACTTGGATACTTGTTCATCAAAAAGAAAAAAGGAAAGAAGAGCAGTCCCTCATACCAAAGTGGTTTCCTTAGACACGTGTGTCAAGCTTTCGCCACTGTGCAATACGATGAAAAGTGTTAGAATGAGAAACATTGAAGAAAATAACAAACGAATGAAATCAACAACAGAAGTCAGTCGTGCATTCGTGGTTACAGCAGCAATTGACCTTACCACGTGGGAGATAATAGCTACCTGCGTGACATCCGAGCCCAAGAAAATCAACAATGTGGAACGGCTTACTTGGATAATTGTTCATTAAACAAAAAGGAGGGAATAAGAACAGTTCCTTATACCAAAGTGGTTTCCTTAGACACGTGTTTCAAGCTTTCGTCCCTGTGCAATACGATGAAAAGTGTTAGAATGAGAAATATTGAAGGAAATAACAAACAAATGAAATCAACAACAGAAGTCAGTCGTGCATTTGTGGTTACAGCAGCAATTGACCTTACCACGTGGGAGATTATAGCTACCGGCGTGACATCCGAGTCCAAGAAAATCAACAATGTGGAATGGCTTACTTGGATAATTGTTGATTGAACAAAAAGAAGGGAATAAGAACAGTCCCTCATACAAAAGTGGTTTTCTTAGACACGTGTCAAGCTTTCGTCCCTGTGCAATACGATGAAAAGTGTTAGAATGAGAAACATTGAAGGAAATAACAAACGAATGAAATCAACAACAGAAGTCAGTCGTGCATTTGTGGTTACAGCGGCAATTGACATTACCACGTGGGAGATTCTAGCTACCTGCGTGACATCCGAGTCCAAGAAAATCAACAATGTGGAATGGCTTATTCGGATAATTGTTCATTAAACAAAAAGAAGGGAATGAGAACAGTCCCTTATACCAAAGTGGTTTCCTTAGACACGCGTGTCAAGCTTTCGTCCCTGTGCAATACGATAAAAAAGTGTTAGAATGAGAAACATTGAAGAAAATAACAAACGAATGAAATCAACAAGAGAAGTCAGTCGTGCATTTGTGGTTACAGCAGCAATTGACCTTACCACGTGGGAGATGATAGCTACCTGCGTGACATCCGAGTCCAAGAAAATCAACAATGTGGAATGGCCCACTTGGATAATTGTTGATCAAACAAAAAAAAAGGGAATAAGAACAGTCCCTTATACCAAAGTGGTTTCCTAAGACACGCGTGACAAGCTTTCGTCCCTGTGCAATACGATGAAAAGTGTTAGAATGAGAAACATTGAAGAAAATAACAAACGAATGAAATCATTATTAGAAGTCAGTCGTGCATTTGTGGTCACAGCAGCAATTGACCTTACCACGTGGGAGATTATAGCTACCTGCGTGACATCCGAGTCCAAGAAAATCAACAATGTGGAATGGCCTACTCGGATAATTGTTCATTAAACAAAACGAAGGGAATAAGAACAGTCCCTTATACCAAAGTGGTTTCCTTAGACACGTGTGTCAAGCTTTCGTCCCTGTGCAATACGATGAAAAGTGTTAGAATGAGAAACATAGAAGGAAATAACAAACAAATTAAATCAACAACAGAAGTCAGTCGTGCATTTGTGGTTACAGCAGCAATTGACCTTACCACGTGGGAGATTATAGCTACCTGCGTGACATTCGTGTCCTAGAAAATCAACAATGTGGAATGGCTTACTTGGATAATTGTTGATTGAACAAAACGAAGGGAATAAGAACAGTCCCTTATACCAAAGTGGTTTCCTTAGACACGCGTGTCAAGCTTTCGTCCCTGTGCAATACGATGAAAAGTGTTAGAATGAGAAACATAGAAGGAAATAACAAACAAATGAAATCAACAACAGAAGTCAGTCGTGCATTTGTGGTTACAGCAGCAATTGACCTTACCACGTGGGAGATTATAGCTACCTGCGTGACATCCGAGTCCAAGAAAATCAACAATGTGGAATGGCCTACTTGGATAATTGTTGATTAAACAAAAAAAAAATAAGAACAGTCCCTTATACCAAAGTGGTTTCCTTAGACACGTGTGTCAAGCTTTCGTCCCTGTGCGATACGATGAAAAGTGTTAGAATGAGAAACATAGAAGGAAATAACAAACAAATTAAATCAACAACAGAAGTCAGTCGTGCATTTGTGGTTACAGCAGCAATTGACCTTACCACGTGGGAGCTTATAGCTACCTGCGTGACATCCGAGTCCAAGAAAATCAACAATGTGGAATGGCTTACTTGGATAATTGTTGATTGAACAAAAAGAAGGGAATAAGAACAGTCCCTCATACCAAAGTGGTTTTCTTAGACACGTGTGTCAAGCTTTCGTCCCTGTGCAATACGATGAAAAGTGTTAGAATGAGAAACATTGAAGGAAATAACAAACAAATGAAATCAACAACAGAAGTCAGTCGTGCATTTGTGGTTTCAGCATTAATTGACCTTACCACGTGGGAGATTATAGCTACCTGCGTGACATCCGAGTCCAAGAAAATCAACAATGTGGAATGACTTACTTGGATAATTGATCATTATACAGAAAGAATGAAGTAAGAACAGTCCCTTATACGAATGTGGTTTCCATAGACAAGTGTGTCAAGCTTTCGTCCCTGTGCAATACGATGAAAAGTGTAAGAATGAGAAACATAGAAGGAAAAAACAAACAAATGAAATCAACAACAGAAGTCAGTCGTGCATTTGTGGTTACAGCAGCAATTGACATTACCACGTGGGAGATTCTAGCTACCTGCGTGACATCCGAGTCCAAGAAAATCAACAATGTGGAATGGCTTATTCGGATAATTGTTCATTAAACAAAAAGAAGGGAATAAGAACAGTCCCTTATACCAAAGTGGTTTCCTTAGACACGCGTGTCAAGCTTTCGTCCCTGTGCAATACGATGAAAAAAGTGTTAGAATGAGAAACATTGAAGAAAATAACAAACGAATGAAATCAACAACAGAAGTCAGTCGTGCATTTGTGGTTACAGCAGCAATTTACCTTACCACGTGGGAGATGATAGCTACCTGCGTGACATCCGAGTCCAAGAAAATCAACAATGTGGAATGGCCCACTTGGATAATTGTTGATCAAACAAAAAAAAGGGAATAAGAACAGTCCCTTATATCAAAGTGGTTTCCTAAGACACGCGTGTCAAGCTTTCGTCCCTTTGCAATACGATGAAAAGTGTTAGAATGAGAAACATTGAAGAAAATAACAAACGAATGAAATCAACATTAGAAGTCAGTCGTGCATTTGTGGTTACAGCAGCAATTGACCTTACCACGTGGGAGATTATAGCTACCTGCGTGACATCCGAGTCCAAGAAAATCAACAATTTGGAATGGCTTACTTGGATAATTGTTGATTAAACAAAAAAAAAGGAATAAGAACAGTCCCTCATACCAAAGTGGTTTTCTCAGACATGTGTGTCAAGCTTTCGTCCCTGTGCAATACGATGAAAAGTGTTAGAATGAAAAACATAGAAGGAAATAACAAACAAATGAAATCAACAACAGAAATCAGTCGTGCATTTGTGGGTACAGCAGCAATTGACCTTACCACGTGGGAGATTATAGCTACCTGCGTGTCATCCGAGTTCAAGAAAATCAACAATGTGGAATGGCTTACTTGGATAATTGTTGATTAAACAAAAAAAAAGGAATAAGAACAGTCCCTCATACCAAAGTGGTTTGCTCAGACATGTGTGTCAAGCTTTCGTCCCTGTGCAATACGATGAAAAGTGTTAGAATGAAAAACATAGAAGGAAATAACAAACAAATGAAATCAACAACAGAAGTCAGTCGTGCATTTGTGGTTACAGCAGCAATTGACCTTTCCACGTGGGAGATTATAGATAGCTGCGTGACATCCTAGTCCAAGTAAATCAACAATGTGGAATGGCTTACTTGGATACTTGTTCATCAAAAAGAAAAAAGGGAAGAAGAGCAGTCCCTCATACCAAAGTGGTTTCCCTAGACACGTGTGTCAAGCTTTCGTCCCTGTGCAATACGATGAAAAGTGTTAGAATGAGAAACATTGAAGAAAATAACAAACGAATGAAATCAACAACAGAAGTCAGTCGTGCATTCGTGGTTACAGCAGCAATTGACCTTACCACGTGGGAGATAATAGCTACCTGCGTGACATCCGAGCCCAAGAAAATCAACAATGTGGAACGGCTTACTTGGATAATTGTTCATTAAACAAAAAGAAGGGAATAAGAACAGTTCCTTATACCAAAGTGGTTTCCTTAGACACGTGTTTCAAGCTTTCGTCCCTGTGCAATACGATGAAAAGTGTTAGAATGAGAAACATAGAAGGAAATAACAAACAAATAAAATCAACAACAGAAGTCAGTCGTGCATTTGTGGTTACAGCAGCAATTGACCTTTCCACGTGTGAGATTATATTGTTGATTTTCTTGGACTCGGATGTCACGCAGGTAGCTATCATCTCCCACGTGGTAAGGTCAATTGCTGCTGTAACCACAAATGCACGACTGACTTCTGTTGTTGATTTCATTCGTTTGTTATTTTCTTCAATGTTTCTCATTCTGACACTTTTTTCATCGTATTGCACAGGGACGAAAGCTTGACACGCGTGTCTAAGGAAACCACTTTGGTATAAGGGACTGTTCTTATTCCCTTCTTTTTGTTTAATGAACAATTATCCGAATAAGCCATTCCACATTGTTGATTTTCTTGGACTCGGATGTCACGCAGGTAGCTAGAATCTCCCACGTGGTAATGTCAATTGCTGCTGTAACCACAAATGCACGACTGACTTCTGTTGTTGATTTCATTTGTTTGTTTTTTCCTTCTATGTTTCTCATTCTTACACTTTTCATCGTATTGCACAGGGACGAAAGCTTGACACACGTGTCTATGGAAACCAAATTCGTATAAGGGACAGTTCTTACTTCATTCTTTCTGTATAATGATCAATTATCCAAGTAAGTCATTCCACATTGTTGATTTTCTTGGACTCGGATGTCACGCAGGTAGCTATAATCTCCCACGTGGTAAGATCAATTAATGCTGAAACCACAAATGCACGACTGACTTCTGTTGTTGATTTCATTTGTTTGTTATTTCCTTCAATGTTTCTCATTCTAACACTTCTCATCGTATTGCACAGGGACGAAAGCTTGACACACGTGTCTAAGAAAACCACTTTGGTATGAGGGACTGTTCTTATTCCCTTCTTTTTGTTCAATCAACAATTATCCAAGTAAGCCATTCCACATTGTTGATTTTCTTGGACTCGGATGTCACGCAGGTAGCTATAAGCTCCCACGTGGTAAGGTCAATTGCTGCTGTAACCACATATGCACGACTGACTTCTGTTGTTGATTTCATTTGTTTGTTATTTCCTCCTATGTTTCTCATTCTAACACTTTTCATCGTATCGCACAGGGACGAAAGCTTGACACACGTGTCTAAGGGAACCACTTTGGTATAAGGGACTGTTCTTATTTTTTTTTTTGTTTAATCAACAATTATCCAAGTAGGCCATTCCACATTGTTGATTTTCTTGGACTCGGATGTCACGCAGGTAGCTATAATCTCCCACGTGGTAAGGTCAATTGCTGCTGTAACCACAAATGCACGACTGACTTCTGTTGTTGATTTCATTTGTTTGTTATTTCCTTCTATGTTTCTCATTCTAACACTTTTCATCGTATTGCACAGGGACGAAAGCTTGACACGCGTGTCTAAGGAAACCACTTTGGTATAAGGGACTGTTCTTATTCCCTTCGTTTTGTTCAATCAACAATTATCCAAGTAAGCCATTCCACATTGTTGATTTTCTTGGACACGAATGTCACGCAGGTAGCTATAATCTCCCACGTGGTAAGGTCAATTGCTGCTGTAACCACAAATGCACGACTGACTTCTGTTGTTGATTTGATTTGTTTGTTATTTCCTTCTATGTTTCTCATTCTAACACTTTTCATCGTATTGCACAGGGACGAAAGCTTGACACGCGTGTCTAAGGAAACCACTTTGGTATAAGGGACTGTTCTTATTCCCTTCGTTTTGTTCAATCAACAATTATCCAAGTAAGCCATTCCACATTGTTGATTTTCTTGGACACGAATGTCACGCAGGTAGCTATAATCTCCCACGTGGTAAGGTCAATTGCTGCTGTAACCACAAATGCACGACTGACTTCTGTTGTTGATTTGATTTGTTTGTTATTTCCTTCTATGTTTCTCATTCTAACACTTTTCATCGTATTGCACAGGGACGAAAGCTTGACACGCGTGTCTAAGGAAACCACTTTGGTATAAGGGACTGTTCTTATTCCCTTCGTTTTGTTTAATGAACAATTATCCAAGTAGGCCATTCCACATTGTTGATTTTCTTGGACTCGGATGTCACGCAGGTAGCTATAATCTCCCACGTGGTAAGGTCAATTGCTGCTGTAACCACAAATGCACGACTGACTTCTAATGTTGATTTCATTCGTTTGTTATTTTCTTCAATGTTTCTCATTCTAACACTTTTCATCGTATTGCACAGGGACGAAAGCTTGACACTCGTGTCTTAGGAAACCACTTTGGTATAAGGGACTGTTCTTATTCCCTTTTTTTTGTTTGATCAACAATTATCCAAGTGGGCCATTCCACATTGTTGATTTTCTTGGACTCGGATGTCACGCAGATAGCTATCATCTCCCAAGTGGTAAGGTCAATTGCTGCTGTAACCACAAATGCACGACTGACTTCTGTTGTTGATTTCATTCGTTTGTTATTTTCTTCAATGTTTCTCATTCTAACACTTTTTTCATCGTATTGCACAGGGACGAAAGCTTGACACGCGTGTCTAAGGAAACCACTTTGGTATAAGGGACTGTTCTCATTCCCTTCTTTTTGTTTAATGAACAATTATCCGAATAAGCCATTCCACATTGTTGATTTTCTTGGACTCGGATGTCACGCAGGTAGCTAGAATCTCCCACGTGGTAATGTCAATTGCCGCTGTAACCACAAATGCACGACTGACTTCTGTTGTTGATTTCATTTGTTTGTTTTTTCCTTCTATGTTTCTCATTCTTACACTTTTCATCGTATTGCACAGGGACGAAAGCTTGACACACGTGTCTATGGAAACCACATTCGTATAAGGGACTGTTCTTACTTCATTCTTTCTGTATAATGATCAATTATCCAAGTAAGTCATTCCACATTGTTGATTTTCTTGGACTCGGATGTCACGCAGGTAGCTATAATCTCCCACGTGGTAAGGTCAATTGCTGCTGAAACCACAAATGCACGACTGACTTCTGTTGTTGATTTCATTTGTTTGTTATTTCCTTCAATGTTTCTCATTCTAACACTTTTCATCGTATTGCACAGGGACGAAAGCTTGACACGTGTCTAAGAAAACCACTTTTGTATGAGGGACTGTTCTTATTCCCTTCTTTTTGTTCAATCAACAATTATCCAAGTAAGCCATTCCACATTGTTGATTTTCTTGGACTCGGATGTCACGCCGGTAGCTATAATCTCCCACGTGGTAAGGTCAATTGCTGCTGTAACCACAAATGCACGACTGACTTCTGTTGTTGATTTCATTTGTTTGTTATTTCCTTTAATATTTCTCATTCTAACACTTTTCATCGTATTGCACAGGGACGAAAGCTTGAAACACGTGTCTAAGGAAACCACTTTGGTATAAGGAACTGTTCTTATTCCCTTCTTTTTGTTTAATGAACAATTATCCAAGTAAGCCGTTCCACATTGTTGATTTTCTTGGGCTCGGATGTCACGCAGGTAGCTATTATCTCCCACGTGGTAAGGTCAATTGCTGCTGTAACCACGAATGCACGACTGACTTCTGTTGTTGATTTCATTTGTTTGTTATTTCCTTCTATGTTTCTCATTCTAACACTTTTCATCGTATTGCACAGGGACGAAAGCTTGACACACATGTCTGAGAAAACCACTTTGGTATGTTCTTATTCCTTTTTTTTTGTTTAATCAACAATTATCCAAGTAAGCCATTCCACATTGATGATTTTCTTGGACTCGGATGTCAAGCAGGTAGCTATAATCTCCCACGTGGTAAGGTCAATTGCTGCTGTAATCACAAATGCACGACTGACTTCTGTTGTTGATTTGATTTGTTTGTTATTTCCTTCAATGTTTCTCATTCTAACACTTCTCATCGTATTGCACAGGGACGAAAGCTTGACACACGTGTCTATGGAAACCACATTGGTATAAGGGACTGTTCTTATTCCCTTCTTTCTGTATAATGATCAATTATCCAAGTAAGCCATTCCACATTGTTGATTTTCTTGGACTCGGATGACACGCAGGTAGCTATTATTTTTTACGTGGTAAGGTCAATTGCTGCTGTAACCACAAATGCACGACTGACTTCTGTTGTTGATTTCATTCGTTTGTTATTTTCTTCAATGTTTCTCATTCTAACACTTTTCATCGTATTGCACAGGGACGAAAGCTTGACACGCGTGTCTAAGGAAACCACTTTGGTATAAGGGTCTGTTCTTATTCCCTTCTTTTTGTTTAATGAACAATTATCCAACTAAGCCATTCCACATTGTTGATTTTCTTGGACTCGGATGTCACGCAGGTGGCTATAATCTCCCACGTGGTGAGGTCAATTGCTGCTGTAACCACAAATGCACGACTGACTTCTATTGTTGATTTCATTCGTTTGTTATTTTCTTCAATGATTCTCATTCTAACACTTTTCATCGTATTGCACAGGGACGAAAGCTTGACACGCGTGTCTAGGGAAACCACTTTGGTATAAGGGACTGTTCTTATTCCCTTCTTTTTGTTTAATGAACAATTATCCAAGTAAGCAATTCCACATTGTTGATTTTCTTGGACTCGGATATCACGCCGGTAGCTATAATCTCCCACTTGGTAAGGTCAATTGCTGCTGTAACCACAAATGCACGACTGACTTCTGTTGTTGATTTCATTTGTTTGTTATTTCCTTTAATGTTTCTCATTCTAACACTTTTCATCGTATTGCACAGGGACGAAAGCATGACACGCGTGTCTAAGGAAACCACTTTGGTATAAGGGACTGTTCTTATTCCCTTCTTTTTGTTTAATGAACAATTATCCAAGTAAGCCGTTCCACATTGTTGATTTTCTTGGGCTCGGATGTCACGCAGGTAGCTGTAATCTCCCACGTGGTAAGGTCAATTGCTGCTGTAACCACGAATGCACGACTGACTTCTGTTGTTGATTTCATTCGTTTGTTATTTTTTTCAATGATTCTCATTCTAACACTTTTCATCGTATTGCACAGGGACGAAAGCTTGACACGCGTGTCTAAGGAAACCACTTTGGTATAAGGGACTGTTCTTATTCCCTTCTTTTTGTTTAATGAACAATTATCCAAGTAAGCCATTCCACATTGTTGATTTTCTTGGACTCGGATGTCACGCAGGTAGCTATAATCTCCCACGTGGTGAGGTCAATTGCTGCTGTAACCACAAATGCACGACTGACTTCTGTTGTTGATTTCATTCGTTTATTATTTTCTTCAATGATTCTCATTCTAACACTTTTCATCGTATTGCACAGGGACGAAAGCTTGACACGCGTGTCTTAGGAAACCACTTTGGTATAAGGGACTGTTCTTATTCCCTTCTTTTTGTTTAATGAACAATTATCCAAGTAAGCAATTCCACATTGTTGATTTTCTTGGACTGGGATGTCACGCAGGTAGCTATAATCTCCCACGTGGTAAGGTCAATTGCTGCTGTAACCAAAACTGGACGGCTGACTTCTGTTGTTGATTTCATTCGTTTGTTATTTCCTTCAATGTTTCTTACTCTAACACTTTTTGTCGTATTGCTGAGGGATGAAAGCTTGACACACGTGTCTAAGGAAACCACTTTGGTATAAAGGACTGTTCTTATTTCCTTTTTTTTGTTTAATCAACAATTATCCGAGTAGGCCATTCCACATTGTTGATTTTCTTGGACTCGGATGTCTCGCAGGTAGCTATAATCTCCCACGTGGTAAGGTCAATTGCTGCTGTAACCACAAATGCACGACTGACTTCTGTTGTTGATTTCATTTGTTTGTTATTTCCTTCTATGTTTCTCATTCTAACACTTTTCATCGTATTGCACAGGGACGAAAGCTTGACACGCGTGTCTAAAGAAACCACTTTGGTATAAGGGACTGTTCTTATTCCCTTCTTTTTGTTTAATGAACAATTATCCAAGTAAGCCATTCCACATTGTTGATTTTCTTGGACTCGGATGTCACGCAGGTAGCTATAATCTCCCACGTGGTAAGGTCAATTGCTGCTGTAACCACAAATGCACGACTGACTTCGGTTGTTGATTTCATTTGTTTGTTATTTCATTCTATGTTTCTCATTCTAACACTTTTCATCGTATTGCACAGGGACGAAAGCTTGACACACGTGTCTAAGGAAACCACTTTGGTAAAAGGGAATGTTCATATTCCCTTTCTTTTTGTTTAATGAACAATTATCCAAGTAAGCCATTCCACATTGTTGATTTTCTTGGACTCGGATGACACGCGGGTAGCTATAATCTCTCACGTGGTAAGGTCAATTGCTGCTGTAACCACAAATGCACGACTGACTTCTGTTGTTGATTTCATTCGTTTGTTATTTTCTTCAGTGTTTTTCATTCTAACACTTTTCATCGTATTGCACAGGGACGAAAGCTTGACACACGTGTCTATGGAAACCACATTGGTATAAGGGACTGTTCTTACTTCATTCTTTCTGTATAATGATCTATTATCCAAGTAAGCCATTCCACATTGTTGATTTTCTTGGACTCGGATGTCACGCAGGTAGCTATAATCTGTAACGTGGTAAGGTCAATTGCTGCTGTAACCACAAATGCACGACTGACTTCTGTTGTTGATTTCATTTGTTTGTTATTTCCTTCAATGTTTCTCATTCTAACACTTTTCATCGTATTGCACATGGACGAAAGCTTGACACACGTGTCTAAGGAAACCACTTTGGTATAAGGGACTGTTCTTATTCAATTCTTTTTGTTTAATGAACAATTATCCAAGTAAGCCGTTCCACATTGTTGATTTTCTTGGACTCGGATGTCACGCAGGTAGCTATAATCTCCCACGTGGTAAGGTCAATTGCTGCTGTAACCACAAATGCACGACTGACTTCTGTTGTTGATTTCATTCGTTTGTTATTTTCTTCAGTGTTTTTCATTCTAACACTTTTCATCGTATTGCACAGGGACGAAAGCTTGACACACGTGTCTATGGAAACCACATTGGTATAAGGGACTGTTCTTACTTCATTCTTTCTGTATAATGATCTATTATCCAAGTAAGCCATTCCACATTGTTGATTTTCTTGGACTCGGATGTCACGCAGGTAGCTATAATCTCCCACGTGGTAAGGTCAATTGCTGCTGTAACCACAAATGCACGACTGACTTCGGTTGTTGATTTCATTTGTTTGTTATTTCATTCTATGTTTCTCATTCTAACACTTTTCATCGTATTGCACAGGGACGAAAGCTTGACACACGTGTCTAAGGAAACCACTTTGGTAAAAGGGAATGTTCATATTCCCTTTCTTTTTGTTTAATGAACAATTATCCAAGTAAGCCATTCCACATTGTTGATTTTCTTGGACTCGGATGACACGCGGGTAGCTATAATCTCTCACGTGGTAAGGTCAATTGCTGCTGTAACCACAATTGGACGGCTGACTTCTGTTGTTGATTTCATTTGTTTGTTATTTCCTTCAATGTTTCTCATTCTAACACTTCTCATCGTATTGCACAGGGACGAAAGCTTGACACACGTGTCTAAGGAAACCACTTTGGTATAAGGGACTGTTCTTACTTCATTCTTTCTGTATAATGATCAATTATCCAAGTAAGTCATTCCACATTGTTGATTTTCTTGGACTCGGATGTCACGCAGGTAGCTATAATCTGTAACGTGGTAAGGTCAATTGCTGCTGTAACCACAAATGCACGACTGACTTCTGTTGTTGATTTCATTTGTTTGTTATTTCCTTCAATGTTTCTCATTCTAACACTTTTCATCGTATTGCACATGGACGAAAGCTTGACACACGTGTCTAAGGAAACCACTTTGGTATAAGGGACTGTTATTATTCAATTCTTTTTGTTTAATGAACAATTATCCAAGTAAGCCGTTCCACATTGTTGATTTTCTTGGACTCGGATGTCACGCAGGTAGCTATAATCTCCCACGTGGTAAGGTCAATTGCTGCTGTAACCACAATTGGACGGCTGACTTCTGTTGTTGATTTCATTCGTTTGTTATTTTCTTCAGTGTTTTTCATTCTAACACTTTTCATCGTATTGCACAGGGACGAAAGCTTGACACACGTGTCTATGGAAACCACATTGGTATAAGGGACTGTTCTTACTTCATTCTTTCTGTATAATGATCTATTATCCAAGTAAGCCATTCCACATTGTTGATTTTCTTGGACTCGGATGTCACGCAGGTAGCTATAATCTATCACGTGGTAAGGTCAATTGCTGCTGTAATCACAAATGCACGACTGACTTCTGTTGTTGATTTGATTCGTTTGTTATTTTCTTCAATGTTTCTCATTCTAACACTTTTCATCGTATTGCACAGGGACGAAAGCTTGACACACGTGTCTATGGAAACCACATTGGTATAAGGGACTGTTCTTACTTCATTCTTTCTGTATAATGATCAATTATCCAAGTGAGCCATTCCACATTGTTGATTTTCTTGGACTCGGATGTCACGCAGGTAGCTATAATCTCCCACGTGGTGAGGTCAATTGCTGCTGTAACCACAAATGCACGACTGACTTCTGTTGTTGATTTCATTCGTTTGTTATTTTCTTCAATGTTTCTCATTCTAACACTTTTCATCGTATTGCACAGGGATGAAAGCTTGACATGCGTGTCTAAGGAAACCACTTTGGTATAAGGGTCTGTTCTTATTCCCTTCTTTTTGTTTAATGAACAATTATCCAAGTAAGCCATTCCACATTGTTGATTTTCTTGGACTCGGATGTCACGCAGGTAGCTATAATCTCCCACGTGGTGAGGTCAATTGCTGCTGTAACCACAAATGCACGACTGACTTCTGTTGTTGATTTCATTCGTTTGTTATTTTTTCAATGTTTGTCATTCTAACACTTTTCATCGTATTGCACAGGGACGAAAGCTTGACACGCGTGTCTAAGGAAACCACTTCGGTATAAGGGACTGTTCTTATTCCCTTCTTTTTGTTTAATGAACAATTATCCAAGTAAGCCATTCCACATTGTTGATTTTCTTGGGCTCGGATGTCACGCAGGTAGCTATAATCTCCCATGTGGTGAGGTCAATTGCTGCTGTATCCACAAATGCACGACTGACTTCTGTTGTTGATTTCATTCGTTTGTTATTTTCTTCAATGTTTCTCATTCTAACACTTCTCATCGTATTGCACAGGGACGAAAGCTTGACACACGTGTCTAAGGAAACCACATTGGTATAAGGGACTGTTCTTATTCCCTTCTTTCTGTATGATGATCAATTATCCAAGTAAGCCATTCCACATTATTGATTTTCTTGGACTCGGATGACACGCAGGTAGCTATAATCTTTAACGTGGTAAGGTCAATTGCTGCTGTAACCACAAATGCACGACTGACTTCTGTTGTTGATTTCATTCGTTTGTTATTTTCTTCAATGATTCTCATTTTAACACTTGGATAATTGTTCATTAAACAAAAAGAAGGGAATAAGAACAGTCCTTTATACCAAAGTGGTTTCCTTAGACACCTGTGTCAAGCTTTCGTTCCTGTGCAATACGATGAAAAGTGTTAGAATGAGAAACATAGAAGGAAATAACAAACAAATGAAATCAACAACAGAAGTCAGTCGTGCATTTGTGGTTACAGCAGCAATTGACCTTACCACGTGGGAGATTATAGCTACCTGCGTGACATCCGAGTCCAAGAAAATCAACAATGTGGAATGGCTTACTTGGATAATTGTTCATTAAACAAAACGAAGGGAATAAGAACAGTCCCTTATACCAAAGTGGTTTCCTTAGACACGCGTGTCAAGCTTTCGTCCCTGTGCAATACGATGAAAAGTGTTAGAATGAGAAACATAGAAGGAAATAACAAACAAATGAAATCAACAACAGAAGTCAGTCGTGCATTTATGGTTACAGCAGCAATTGACCTTACCACGTGGGAGATTATAGCTACCTGCGTGACATTCGTGTCCAAGAAAATCAACAATGTGGAATGGCTTACTTGGATAATTGTTGATTGAACAAAACGAAGGGAATAAGAACAGTCCCTTATACCAAAGTGGTTTCCTTAGACACGCGTGTCAAGCTTTCGTCCCTGTGCAATACGATGAAAAGTGTAAGAATGAGAAACATGGAAGGAAATAACAAACAAATGAAATCAACAACAGAAGTCAGTCGTGCATTTGTGGTTACAGCAGCAATTGACCTTACCACGTGGGAGATTATAGCTACCTGCGTGACATCCGAGTCCAAGAAAATCAACAATGTGGAATGGCCTACTTGGATAATTGTTGATTAAACAAAAAAAAAATAAGAACAGTCCCTTATACCAAAGTGGTTTCCTTAGACACGTGTGTCAAGCTTTCGTCCCTGTGCGATACGATGAAAAGTGTTAGAATGAGAAACATAGAAGGAAATAACAAACAAATGAAATCAACAACAGAAGTCAGTCGTGCATTTGTGGTTACAGCAGCAATTGACCTTACCACGTGGGAGCTTATAGCTACCTGCGTGACATCCGAGTTCAAGAAAATCAACAATGTGGAATGGCTTACTTGGATAATTGTTGATTGAACAAAAAGAAGGGAATAAGAACAGTCCCTCATACCAAAGTGGTTTTCTTAGACACGTGTGTCAAGCTTTCGTCCCTGTGCAATACGATGAAAAGTGTTAGAATGAGAAACATTGAAGGAAATAACAAACAAATGAAATCAACAACAGAAGTCAGTCGTGCATTTGTGGTTTCAGCATTAATTGACCTTACCACGTGGGAGATTATAGCTACCTGCGTGACATCCGAGTCCAAGAAAATCAACAATGTGGAATGACTTACTTGGATAATTGATCATTATACAGAAAGAATGAAGTAAGAACAGTCCCTTATACGAATGTGGTTTCCATAGACACGTGTGTCAAGCTTTCGTCCCTGTGCAATACGATGAAAAGTGTAAGAATGAGAAACATAGAAGGAAATAACAAACAAATGAAATCAACAACAGAAGTCAGTCGTGCATTTATGGTTACAGCAGCAATTGACATTACCACGTGGGAGATTCTAGCTACCTGCGTGACATCCGAGTCCAAGAAAATCAACAATGTGGAATGGCTTATTCGGATAATTGTTCATTAAACAAAAAGAAGGGAATAAGAACAGTCCCTTATACCAAAGTGGTTTCCTTAGACACGCGTGTCAAGCTTTCGTCCCTGTGCAATACGATGAAAAAAGTGTTAGAATGAGAAACATTGAAGAAAATAACAAACGAATGAAATCAACAACAGAAGTCAGTCGTGCATTTGTGGTTACAGCAGCAATTGACCTTACCACGTGGGAGATGATAGCTACCTGCGTGACATCCGAGTCCAAGAAAATCAACAATGTGGAATGGCCCACTTGGATAATTGTTGATCAAACAAAAAAAAGGGAATAAGAACAGTCCCTTATACCAAAGTGGTTTCCTAAGACACGCGTGTCAAGCTTTCGTCCCTGTGCAATACGATGAAAAGTGTTAGAATGAGAAACATTGAAGAAAATAACAAACGAATGAAATCAACATTAGAAGTCAGTCGTGCATTTGTGGTTACAGCAGCAATTGACCTTACCACGTGGGAGATTATAGCTACCTGCGTGACATCCGAGTCCAAGAAAATCAACAATTTGGAATGGCCTACTTGGATAATTGTTGATTAAACAAAAAAAAGTGGTTTCCTTAGACACGCGTGTCAAGCTTTCGTCCCTGTGCAATACGATGAAAAGTGTTAGAATGAGAAACATAGAAGGAAATAACAAACAAATGAAATCAACAACAGAAGTCAGTCGTGCATTTGTGGGTACAGCAGCAATTGACCTTACCACGTGGGAGATTATAGCTACCTGCGTGTCATCCGAGTTCAAGAAAATCAACAATGTGGAATGGCTTACTTGGGTAATTGTTGATTAAACAAAAAAAAGGAATAAGAACAGTCCCTCATAACAAAGTGGTTTTCTCAGACATGTGTGTCAAGCTTACGTCCCTGTGCAATACGATGAAAAGTGTTAGAATGAGAAACATAGAAGGCAATAACAAACAAATGAAATCAACAACAGAAGTCAGTCGTGCATTTGTGGTTACAGCAGCAATTGACCTTTCCACGTGGGAAATTATAGATAGCTGCGTGACATCCTAGTCCAAGAAAATCAACAATGTGGAATGGCTTACTTGGATAATTGTTGATTGAACAAAAAGAAGGGAATAAGAACAGTCCCTCATACAAAAGTGGTTTTCTTAGACACGTGTCAAGCTTTCGTCCCTGTGCAATACGATGAAAAGTGTTAGAATGAGAAACATTGAAGGAAATAACAAACAAATGAAATCAACAACAGAAGTCAGTCGTGCATTTGTGGTTACAGCAGCAATTGACCTTACCACGTGGGAGATTATAGCTACCTGCGTGACATTCGTGTCCTAGAAAATCAACAATGTGGAATGCCTTACTTGGATAATTGTTGATTGAACAAAACGAAGGGAATAAGAACAGTCCCTTATACCAAAGTGGTTTCCTTAGACACGCGTGTCAAGCTTTCGTCCCTGTGCAATACGTTGAAAAGTGTTAGAATGAGAAACATAGAAGGAAATAACAAACGAATGAAATCAACAACAGAAGTCAGTCGTGCATTTGTGGTTACAGCAGCAATTGACCTTACCACGTGGGAGATTCTAGCTACCTGCGTGACATCCGAGTCCAAGAAAATCAACAATGTGGAATGGCTTATTCGGATAATTGTTCATTAAACAAAAAGAAGGGAATAAGAACAGTCCCTTATACCAAAGTGGTTTCCTTAGACACGCGTGTCAAGCTTTCGTCCCTGTGCAATACGATGAAAAAAGTGTTAGAATGAGAAACATTGAAGAAAATAACAAACGAATGAAATCAACAACAGAAGTCAGTCGTGCATTTGTGGTTACAGCAGCAATTGACCTTACCACGTGGGAGATGATAGCTACCTGCGTGACATCCGAGTCCAAGAAAATCAACAATGTGGAATGGCCCACTTGGATAATTGTTGATCAAACAAAAAAAAGGGAATAAGAACAGTCCCTTATATCAAAGTGGTTTCCTAAGACACGCGTGTCAAGCTTTCGTCCCTGTGCAATACGATGAAAAGTGTTAGAATGAGAAACATTGAAGAAAATAACAAACGAATGAAATCAACATTAGAAGTCAGTCGTGCATTTGTGGTTACAGCAGCAATTGACCTTACCACGTGGGAGATTATAGCTACCTGCGTGACATTCGAGTCCAAGAAAATCAACAATTTGGAATGGCCTACTTGGATAATTGTTGATTAAACAAAAAAAAGTGGTTTCTTTAGACACGCGTGTCAAGCTTTCGTCCCTGTGCAATACGATGAAAAGTGTTAGAATGAGAAACATAGAAGGAAATAACAAACAAATGAAATCAACAACAGAAGTCAGTCGTGCATTTGTGGGTACAGCAGCAATTGACCTTACCACGTGGGAGATTATAGCTACCTGCGTGTCATCCGAGTTCAAGAAAATCAACAATGTGGAATGGCTTACTTGGATAATTGTTGATTAA
Source organism: Harmonia axyridis (assembly GCF_914767665.1). Taxonomy (NCBI): domain Eukaryota; kingdom Metazoa; phylum Arthropoda; class Insecta; order Coleoptera; family Coccinellidae; genus Harmonia; species Harmonia axyridis. The sequence continues at coordinate 22,549,454 of NC_059508.1, read as the reverse complement.
ACAAAAAAAAAGGAATAAGAACAGTCCCTCATACCAAAGTGGTTTTCTCAGACATGTGTGTCAAGCTTTCGTCCCTGTGCAATACGATGAAAAGTGTTAGAATGAGAAATATAGAAGGAAATAACAAACAAATGAAATCAACAACAGAAGTCAGTCGTGCATTTGTGGTTACAGCAGCAATTGACCTTTCCACGTGGGAGATTATAGATAGCTGCGTGACATCCTAGTCCAAGTAAATCAACAATGTGGAATGGCTTACTTGGATACTTGTTCATCAAAAAGAAAAAAGGGAAGAAGAGCAGTCCCTCATACCAAAGTGGTTTCCCTAGACACGTGTGTCAAGCTTTCGTCACTGTGCAATACGATGAAAAGTGTTAGAATGAGAAACATTGAAGAAAATAACAAACGAATGAAATCAACAACAGAAGTCAGTCGTGCATTCGTGGTTACAGCAGCAATTGACCTTACCACGTGGGAGATAATAGCTACCTGCGTGACATCCGAGCCCAAGAAAATCAACAATGTGGAACGGCTTACTTGGATAATTGTTCATTAAACAAAAAGAAGGGAATAAGAACAGTTCCTTATACCAAAGTGGTTTCCTTAGACACGTGTTTCAAGCTTTCGTCCCTGTGCAATACGATGAAAAGTGTTAGAATGAGAAACATAGAAGGAAATAACAAACAAATAAAATCAACAACAGAAGTCAGTCGTGCATTTGTGGTTACAGCAGCAATTGACCTTTCCACGTGGGAGATTATATTGTTGATTTTCTTGGACTCGGATGTCACGCAGGTAGCTATCATCTCCCACGTGGTAAGGTCAATTGCTGCTGTAACCACAAATGCACGACTGACTTCTGTTGTTGATTTCATTCGTTTGTTATTTTCTTCAATGTTTCTCATTCTGACACTTTTTTCATCGTATTGCACAGGGACGAAAGCTTGACACGCGTGTCTAAGAAAACCACTTTGGTATAAGGGACTGTTCTTATTCCCTTCTTTTTGTTTAATGAACAATTATCCGAATAAGCCATTCCACATTGTTGATTTTCTTGGACTCGGATGTCACGCAGGTAGCTAGAATCTCCCACGTGGTAATGTCAATTGCTGCTGTAACCACAAATGCACGACTGACTTCTGTTGTTGATTTCATTTGTTTGTTTTTTCCTTCTATGTTTCTCATTCTTACACTTTTCATCGTATTGCACAGGGACGAAAGCTTGACACACGTGTCTATGGAAACCACATTCGTATAAGGGACAGTTCTTACTTCATTCTTTCTGTATAATGATCAATTATCCAAGTAAGTCATTCCACATTGTTGATTTTCTTGGACTCGGATGTCACGCAGGTAGCTATAATCTCCCACGTGGTAAGATCAATTAATGCTGAAACCACAAATGCACGACTGACTTCTGTTGTTGATTTCATTTGTTTGTTATTTCCTTCAATGTTTCTCATTCTAACACTTCTCATCGTATTGCACAGGGACGAAAGCTTGACACACGTGTCTAAGAAAACCACTTTGGTATGAGGGACTGTTCTTATTCCCTTCTTTTTGTTCAATCAACAATTATCCAAGTAAGCCATTCCACATTGTTGATTTTCTTGGACTCGGATGTCACGCAGGTAGCTATAAGCTCCCACGTGGTAAGGTCAATTGCTGCTGTAACCACATATGCACGACTGACTTCTGTTGTTGATTTCATTTGTTTGTTATTTCCTCCTATGTTTCTCATTCTAACACTTTTCATCGTATTGCACAGGGACGAAAGCTTGACACACGTGTCTAAGGGAACCACTTTGGTATAAGGGACTGTTCTTATTTTTTTTTTTGTTTAATCAACAATTATCCAAGTAGGCCATTCCACATTGTTGATTTTCTTGGACTCGGATGTCACGCAGGTAGCTATAATCTCCCACGTGGTAAGGTCAATTGCTGCTGTAACCACAAATGCACGACTGACTTCTGTTGTTGATTTCATTTGTTTGTTATTTCCTTCTATGTTTCTCATTCTAACACTTTTCATCGTATTGCACAGGGACGAAAGCTTGACACGCGTGTCTAAGGAAACCACTTTGGTATAAGGGACTGTTCTTATTCCCTTCGTTTTGTTCAATCAACAATTATCCAAGTAAGCCATTCCACATTGTTGATTTTCTTGGACACGGATGTCACGCAGGTAGCTATAATCTCCCACGTGGTAAGGTCAATTGCTGCTGTAACCACAAATGCACGACTGACTTCTGTTGTTGATTTGATTTGTTTGTTATTTCCTTCTATGTTTCTCATTCTAACACTTTTCATCGTATTGCACAGGGACGAAAGCTTGACACGCGTGTCTAAGGAAACCACTTTGGTATAAGGGACTGTTCTTATTCCCTTCTTTTTGTTTAATGAACAATTATCCAAGTAGGCCATTCCACATTGTTGATTTTCTTGGACTCGGATGTCACGCAGGTAGCTATAATCTCCCACGTGGTAAGGTCAATTGCTGCTGTAACCACAAATGCACGACTGACTTCTAATGTTGATTTCATTCGTTTGTTATTTTCTTCAATGTTTCTCATTCTAACACTTTTCATCGTATTGCACAGGGACGAAAGCTTGACACGCGTGTCTTAGGAAACCACTTTGGTATAAGGGACTGTTCTTATTCCCTTTTTTTTGTTTGATCAACAATTATCCAAGTGGGCCATTCCACATTGTTGATTTTCTTGGACTCGGATGTCACGCAGATAGCTATCATCTCCCAAGTGGTAAGGTCAATTGCTGCTGTAACCACAAATGCACGACTGACTTCTGTTGTTGATTTCATTCGTTTGTTATTTTCTTCAATGTTTCTCATTCTAACACTTTTTTCATCGTATTGCACAGGGACGAAAGCTTGACACGCGTGTCTAAGGAAACCACTTTGGTATAAGGGACTGTTCTCATTCCCTTCTTTTTGTTTAATGAACAATTATCCGAATAAGCCATTCCACATTGTTGATTTTCTTGGACTCGGATGTCACGCAGGTAGCTAGAATCTCCCACGTGGTAATGTCAATTGCCGCTGTAACCACAAATGCACGACTGACTTCTGTTGTTGATTTCATTTGTTTGTTTTTTCCTTCTATGTTTCTCATTCTTACACTTTTCATCGTATTGCACAGGGACGAAAGCTTGACACACGTGTCTATGGAAACCACATTCGTATAAGGGACTGTTCTTACTTCATTCTTTCTGTATAATGATCAATTATCCAAGTAAGTCATTCCACATTGTTGATTTTCTTGGACTCGGATGTCACGCAGGTAGCTATAATCTCCCACGTGGTAAGGTCAATTGCTGCTGAAACCACAAATGCACGACTGACTTCTGTTGTTGATTTCATTTGTTTGTTATTTCCTTCAATGTTTCTCATTCTAACACTTTTCATCGTATTGCACAGGGACGAAAGCTTGACACGTGTCTAAGAAAACCACTTTTGTATGAGGGACTGTTCTTATTCCCTTCTTTTTGTTCAATCAACAATTATCCAAGTAAGCCATTCCACATTGTTGATTTTCTTGGACTCGGATGTCACGCCGGTAGCTATAATCTCCCACGTGGTAAGGTCAATTGCTGCTGTAACCACAAATGCACGACTGACTTCTGTTGTTGATTTCATTTGTTTGTTATTTCCTTTAATATTTCTCATTCTAACATTTTTCATCGTATTGCACAGGGACGAAAGCTTGAAACACGTGTCTAAGGAAACCACTTTGGTATAAGGAACTGTTCTTATTCCCTTCTTTTTGTTTAATGAACAATTATCCAAGTAAGCCGTTCCACATTGTTGATTTTCTTGGGCTCGGATGTCACGCAGGTAGCTATTATCTCCCACGTGGAAAGGTCAATTGCTGCTGTAACCACGAATGCACGACTGACTTCTGTTGTTGATTTCATTTGTTTGTTATTTCCTTCTATGTTTCTCATTCTAACACTTTTCATCGTATTGCACAGGGACGAAAGCTTGACACACATGTCTGAGAAAACCACTTTGGTATGTTCTTATTCCTTTTTTTTTGTTTAATCAACAATTATCCAAGTAAGCCATTCCACATTGTTGTTAACAAACGAATGAAATCAACAATAGAAGTCAGTCGTGCATTTGTGGTTACAGCAGCAATTGACCTCACCACGTGGGAGATTATAGCTACCTGCGTGACATCCGAGTCCAAGAAAATCAACAATGTGGAATGGCTTACTTGGATAATTGTTCATTAAACAAAAAGAAGGGAATAAGAACAGTTCCTTATACCAAAGTGGTTTCCTTAGACACCTGTGTCAAGCTTTCGTTCCTGTGCAATACGATGAAAAGTGTTAGAATGAGAAACATAGAAGGTAATAACAAACAAATGAAATCAACAACAGAAGTCAGTCGTGCATTTGTGGTTACAGCAGCAATTGACCTTTCCACGTGGGAAATTATAGATAGCTGCGTGACATCCTAGTCCAAGAAAATCAACAATGTGGAATGGCTTACTTGGATACTTGTTCATCAAAAAGAAAAAAGGGAAGAAGAGCAGTCCCTCATACCAAAGTGGTTTCCTTAGACACGTGTGTCAAGCTTTCGTCACTGTGCAAGTCAGTCGTGCATTTGTGGTTACAGCAGCAATTGACCTTACCACGTGGGAGATTATGGCTACCTGCGTGACATCCGAGTCCAAGAAAATCAACAATTTGGAATGGCCTACTTGGATAATTGTTGATTAAACAAAAAAAAGTGGTTTCCTTAGACACGCGTGTCAAGCTTTCGTCCCTGTGCAATACGATGAAAAGTGTTAGAATGAGAAACATAGAAGGAAATAACAAACAAATGAAATCAACAACAGAAGTCAGTCGTGCATTTGTGCAGCTTGACACGCGTGTCTAAGGAAACCACTTTTTTTTGTTTAATCAACAATTATCCAAGTAGGCCATTCCAAATTGTTGATTTTCTTGGACTCGGATGTCACGCAGGTAGCTATAATCTCCCACGTGGTAAGGTCAATTGCTGCTGTAACCACAAATGCACGACTGACTTCTAATGTTGATTTCATTCGTTTGTTATTTTCTTCAATGTTTCTCATTCTAACACTTTTCATCGTATTGCACAGGGACGAAAGCTTGACACGCGTGTCTTAGGAAACCACTTTGGTATAAGGGACTGTTCTTATTCCCTTCTTTTTGTTCAATGAACAATTATCCAAGTAAGCAATTCCACATTGTTGATTTTCTTGGACTCGGATATCACGCCGGTAGCTATAATCTCCCACGTGGTAAGGTCAATTGCTGCTGTAACCACAAATGCACGACTGACTTCTGTTGTTGATTTCATTTGTTTGTTATTTCCTTTAATGTTTCTCATTCTAACACTTTTCATCGTATTGCACAGGGACGAAAGCATGACACGCGTGTCTAAGGAAACCACTTTGGTATAAGGGACTGTTCTTATTCCCTTCTTTTTGTTTAATGAACAATTATCCAAGTAAGCCGTTCCACATTGTTGATTTTCTTGGGCTCGGATGTCACGCAGGTAGCTGTAATCTCCCACGTGGTAAGGTCAATTGCTGCTGTAACCACGAATGCACGACTGTTTTCTGTTGTTGATTTCATTCGTTTGTTATTTTCTTCAATGATTCTCATTCTAACACTTTTCATCGTATTGCACAGGGACGAAAGCTTGACACGCGTGTCTAAGGAAACCACTTTGGTATAAGGGACTGTTCTTATTCCCTTCTTTTTGTTTAATGAACAATTATCCAAGTAAGCCATTCCACATTGTTGATTTTCTTGGACTCGGATGTCACGCAGGTAGCTATAATCTCCCACGTGGTGAGGTCAATTGCTGCTGTAACCACAAATGCACGACTGACTTCTGTTGTTGATTTCATTCGTTTGTTATTTTCTTCAATGTTTCTCATTCTAACACTTTCAATCGTAATGCACAGGGACGAAAGCTTGACACACGTGTCTATGGAAACCACATTGGTATAAGGGACTGTTCTTACTTCATTCTTTCTGAATAATGATCAATTATCCAAGTAAGCCATTCCACATTGTTGATTTTCTTGGACTCGGATGTCAAGCAGGTAGCTATAATCTCCCACGTGGTAAGGTCAATTGCTGCTGTAATCACAAATGCACGACTGACTTCTGTTGTTTATTTGATTTGTTTGTTATTTCCTTCAATGTTTCTCATTCTAACACTTCTCATCGTATTGCACAGGGACGAAAGCTTGACACACGTGTCTATGGAAACCACATTGGTATAAGGGACTGTTCTTATTCCCTTCTTTCTGTATAATGATCAATTATCCAAGTAAGCCATTCCACATTGTTGATTTTCTTGGACTCGGATGACACGCAGGTAGCTATTATTTTTTACGTGGTAAGGTCAATTGCTGCTGTAACCACAAATGCACGACTGACTTCTGTTGTTGATTTCATTCGTTTGTTATTTCCTTTAATGTTTCTCATTCTAACACTTTTCATCGTATTGCACAGGGACGAAAGCTTGACACGCGTGTCTAAGGAAACCACTTTGGTATAAGGGTCTGTTCTTATTCCCTTCTTTTTGTTTAATGAACAATTATCCAAGTAAGCCATTCCACATTGTTGATTTTCTTGGACTCGGATGTCACGCAGGTAGCTATAATCTCCCACGTGGTGAGGTCAATTGCTGCTGTAACCACAAATGCACGACTGACTTCTATTGTTGATTTCATTCGTTTGTTATTTTCTTCAATGATTCTCATTCTAACACTTTTCATCGTATTGCACAGGGACGAAAGCTTGACACGCGTGTCTAGGGAAACCACTTTGGTATAAGGGACTGTTCTTATTCCCTTCTTTTTGTTTAATGAACAATTATCCAAGTAAGCAATTCCACATTGTTGATTTTCTTGGACTCGGATGTCACGCCGGTAGCTATAATCTCCCACTTGGTAAGGTCAATTGCTGCTGTAACCACAAATGCACGACTGACTTCTGTTGTTGATTTCATTTGTTTGTTATTTCCTTTAATGTTTCTCATTCTAACACTTTTCATCGTATTGCACAGGGACGAAAGCATGACACGCGTGTCTAAGGAAACCACTTTGGTATAAGGGACTGTTCTTATTCCCTTCTTTTTGTTTAATGAACAATTATCCAAGTAAGCCGTTCCACATTGTTGATTTTCTTGGGCTCGGATGTCACGCAGGTAGCTGTAATCTCCCACGTGGTAAGGTCAATTGCTGCTGTAACCACGAATGCACGACTGACTTCTGTTGTTGATTTCATTCGTTTGTTATTTTCTTCAATGATTCTCATTCTAACACTTTTCATCGTATTGCACAGGGACGAAAGCTTGACACGCGTGTCTAAGGAAACCACTTTGGTATAAGGGACTGTTCTTATTCCCTTCTTTTTGTTTAATGAACAATTATCCAAGTAAGCCATTCCACATTGTTGATTTTCTTGGACTCGGATGTCACGCAGGTAGCTATAATCTCCCACGTGGTGAGGTCAATTGCTGCTGTAACCACAAATGCACGACTGACTTCTGTTGTTGATTTCATTCGTTTATTATTTTCTTCAATGTTTCTCATTCTAACACTTTTCATCGTATTGCACAGGGACGAAAGCTTGACACGCGTGTCTAAGGAAACCACTTTGGTATAAGGGTCTGTTCTTATTCCCTTCTTTTTGTTTAATGAACAATTATCCAAGTAAGCCATTCCACATTGTTGATTTTCTTGGACTCGGATGTCACGCAGGTAGCTATAATCTCCCACGTGGTGAGGTCAATTGCTGCTGTAACCACAAATGCACGACTGACTTCTATTGTTGATTTCATTCGTTTGTTATTTTCTTCAATGATTCTCATTCTAACACTTTTCATCGTATTGCACAGGGACGAAAGCTTGACACGCGTGTCTAGGGAAACCACTTTGGTATAAGGGACTGTTCTTATTCCCTTCTTTTTGTTTAATGAACAATTATCCAAGTAAGCAATTCCACATTGTTGATTTTCTTGGACTCGGATATCACGCCGGTAGCTATAATCTCCCACTTGGTAAGGTCAATTGCTGCTGTAACCACAAATGCACGACTGACTTCTGTTGTTGATTTCATTTGTTTGTTATTTCCTTTAATGTTTCTCATTCTAACACTTTTCATCGTATTGCACAGGGACGAAAGCATGACACGCGTGTCTAAGGAAACCACTTTGGTATAAGGGACTGTTCTTATTCCCTTCTTTTTGTTTAATGAACAATTATCCAAGTAAGCCGTTCCACATTGTTGATTTTCTTGGGCTCGGATGTCACGCAGGTAGCTGTAATCTCCCACGTGGTGAGGTCAATTGCTGCTGTAACCACGAATGCACGACTGACTTCTGTTGTTGATTTCATTCGTTTGTTATTTTCTTCAATGATTCTCATTCTAACACTTTTCATCGTATTGCACAGGGACGAAAGCTTGACACGCGTGTCTAAGGAAACCACTTTGGTATAAGGGACTGTTCTTATTCCCTTCTTTTTGTTTAATGAACAATTATCCAAGTAAGCCATTCCACATTGTTGATTTTCTTGGACTCGGATGTCACGCAGGTAGCTATAATCTCCCACGTGGTGAGGTCAATTGCTGCTGTAACCACAAATGCACGACTGACTTCTGTTGTTGATTTCATTCGTTTATTATTTTCTTCAATGATTCTCATTCTAACACTTTTCATCGTATTGCACAGGGACGAAAGCTTGACACGCGTGTCTAAGGAAACCACTTTGGTATAAGGGACTGTTCTTATTCCCTTCTTTTTGTTTAATGAACAATTATCCAAGTAAGCAATTCCACATTGTTGATTTTCTTGGACTCGGATGTCACGCAGGTAGCTATAATCTCCCACGTGGTGAGGTCAATTGCTGCTGTAACCAAAACTGGACGGCTGACTTCTGTTGTTGATTTCATTCGTTTGTTATTTCCTTCAATGTTTCTTACTCTAACACTTTTTGTCGTATTGCTGAGGGATGAAAGCTTGACACACGTGTCTAAAGAAACCACTTTGGTATAAAGGACTGTTCTTATTTCCTTTTTTTTGTTTAATCAACAATTATCCGAGTAGGCCATTCCACATTGTTGATTTTCTTGGACTCGGATGTCTCGCAGGTAGCTATAATCTCCCACGTGGTAAGGTCAATTGCTGCTGTAACCACAAATGCACGACTGACTTCTGTTGTTGATTTCATTTGATTGTTATTTCCTTCTATGTTTCTCATTCTAACACTTTTCATCGTATTGCACAGGGACGAAAGCTTGACACGCGTGTCTAAAGAAACCACTTTGGTATAAGGGACTGTTCTTATTCCCTTCTTTTTGTTTAATGAACAATTATCCAAGTGAGCCATTCCACATTGTTGATTTTCTTGGACTCGGATGACACGCGGGTAGCTATAATCTCTCACGTGGTAAGGTCAATTGCTGCTGTAACCACAATTGGACGGCTGACTTCTGTTGTTGATTTCATTTGTTTGTTATTTCCTTCAATGTTTCTCATTCTAACACTTCTCATCGTATTGCACAGGGACGAAAGCTTGACACACGTGTCTAAGGAAACCACTTTGGTATAAGGGACTGTTCTTACTTCATTCTTTCTGTATAATGATCAATTATCCAAGTAAGTCATTCCACATTGTTGATTTTCTTGGACTCGGATGTCACGCAGGTAGCTATAATCTGTAACGTGGTAAGGTCAATTGCTGCTGTAACCACAAATGCACGACTGACTTCTGTTGTTGATTTCATTTGTTAGTTATTTCCTTCAATGTTTCTCATTCTAACACTTTTCATCGTATTGCACATGGACGAAAGCTTGACACACGTGTCTAAGGAAACCACTTTGGTATAAGGGACTGTTCTTATTCCCTTCTTTTTGTTCAATGAACAATTATCCAAGTAAGCCGTTCCACATTGTTGATTTTCTTGGACTCGGATGTCACGCAGGTAGCTATAATCTCCCACGTGGTAAGGTCAATTGCTGCTGTAACCACAAATGCACGACTGACTTCTGTTGTTGATTTCATTCGTTTGTTATTTTCTTCAGTGTTTTTCATTCTAACACTTTTCATCGTATTGCACAGGGACGAAAGCTTGACACACGTGTCTATGGAAACCACATTGGTATAAGGGACTGTTCTTACTTCATTCTTTCTGTATAATGATCTATTATCCAAGTAAGCCATTCCACATTGTTGATTTTCTTGGACTCGGATGTCACGAAGGTAGCTATAATCTATCACGTGGTAAGGTCAATTGCTGCTGTAATCACAAATGCACGACTGACTTCTGTTGTTGATTTGATTCGTTTGTTATTTTCTTCAATGTTTCTCATTGTAACACTTTTCATCGTATTGCACAGGGACGAAAGCTTGACACACGTGTCTATGGAAACCACATTGGTATAAGGGACTGTTCTTACTTCATTATTTCTGTATAATGATCAATTATCCAAGTAAGCCATTCCACATTGTTGATTTTCTTGGACTCGGATGTCACGCAGGTAGCTATAATCTCCCACGTGGTGAGGTCAATTGCTGCTGTAACCACAAATGCACGACTGACTTCTGTTGTTGATTTCATTCGTTTGTTATTTTCTTCAATGTTTCTCATTCTAACACTTTTCATCGTATTGCACAGGGATGAAAGCTTGACATGCGTGTCTAAGGAAACCACTTTGGTATAAGGGTCTGTTCTTATTCCCTTCTTTTTGTTTAATGAACAATTATCCAAGTAAGCCATTCCACATTGTTGATTTTCTTGGACTCGGATGTCACGCAGGTAGCTATAATCTCCCACGTGGTGAGGTCAATTGCTGCTGTAACCACAAATGCACGACTGACTTCTGTTGTTGATTTCATTCGTTTGTTATTTTCTTCAATGTTTGTCATTCTAACACTTTTCATCGTATTGCACAGGGACGAAAGCTTGACACGCGTGTCTAAGGAAACCACTTCGGTATAAGGGACTGTTCTTATTCCCTTCTTTTTGTTTAATGAACAATTATCCAAGTAAGCCATTCCACATTGTTGATTTTCTTGGACTCGGATGTCACGCAGGTAGCTATAATCTCCCATGTGGTGAGGTCAATTGCTGCTGTATCCACAAATGCACGACTGACTTCTGTTGTTGATTTCATTCGTTTGTTATTTCCTTCAATGTTTCTCATTCTAACACTTCTCATCGTATTGCACAGGGACGAAAGCTTGACACACGTGTCTAAGGAAACCACATTGGTATAAGGGACTGTTCTTATTCCCTTCTTTCTGTATGATGATCAATTATCCAAGTAAGCCATTCCACATTATTGATTTTCTTGGACTCGGATGACACGCAGGTAGCTATAATCTTTAACGTGGTAAGGTCAATTGCTGCTGTAACCACAAATGCACGACTGACTTCTGTTGTTGATTTCATTCGTTTGTTATTTTCTTCAATGATTCTCATTTTAACACTTGGATAATTGTTCATTAAACAAAAAGAAGGGAATAAGAACAGTTCCTTATACCAAAGTGGTTTCCTTAGACACCTGTGTCAAGCTTTCGTTCCTGTGCAATACGATGAAAAGTGTTAGAATGAGAAACATAGAAGGAAATAACAAACAAATGAAATCAACAACAGAAGTCAGTCGTGCATTTGTGGTTACAGCAGCAATTGACCTTACCACGTGGGAGATTATAGCTACCTGCGTGACATCCGAGTCCAAGAAAATCAACAATGTGGAATGGCTTACTTGGATAATTGTTCATTAAACAAAACGAAGGGAATAAGAACAGTCCCTTATACCATAGTGGTTTCCTTAGACACGCGTGTCAAGCTTTCGTCCCTGTGCAATACGATGAAAAGTGTTAGAATGAGAAACATAGAAGGAAATAACAAACAAATGAAATCAACAACAGAAGTCAGTCGTGCATTTATGGTTACAGCAGCAATTGACCTTACCACGTGGGAGATTATAGCTACCTGCGTGACATTCGTGTCCAAGAAAATCAACAATGTGGAATGGCTTACTTGGATAATTGTTGATTGAACAAAACGAAGGGAATAAGAACAGTCCCTTATACCAAAGTGGTTTCCTTAGACACGCGTGTCAAGCTTTCGTCCCTGTGCAATACGATGAAAAGTGTTAGAATGAGAAACATGGAAGGAAATAACAAACAAATGAAATCAACAACAGAAGTCAGTCGTGCATTTGTGGTTACAGCAGCAATTGACCTTACCACGTGGGAGATTATAGCTACCTGCGTGACATCCGAGTCCAAGAAAATCAACAATGTGGAATGGCCTACTTGGATAATTGTTGATTAAACAAAAAAAAAATAAGAACAGTCCCTTATACCAAAGTGGTTTCCTTAGACACGTGTGTCAAGCTTTCGTCCCTGTGCGATACGATGAAAAGTGTTAGAATGAGAAACATAGAAGGAAATAACAAACAAATGAAATCAACAACAGAAGTCAGTCGTGCATTTGTGGTTACAGCAGCAATTGACCTTACCACGTGGGAGCTTATAGCTACCTGCGTGACATCCGAGTTCAAGAAAATCAACAATGTGGAATGGCTTACTTGGATAATTGTTGATTGAACAAAAAGAAGGGAATAAGAACAGTCCCTCATACCAAAGTGGTTTTCTTAGACACGTGTGTCAAGCTTTCGTCCCTGTGCAATACGATGAAAAGTGTTAGAATGAGAAACATTGAAGGAAATAACAAACAAATGAAATCAACAACAGAAGTCAGTCGTGCATTTGTGGTTTCAGCATTAATTGACCTTACCACGTGGGAGATTATAGCTACCTGCGTGACATCCGAGTCCAAGAAAATCAACAATGTGGAATGACTTACTTGGATAATTGATCATTATACAGAAAGAATGAAGTAAGAACAGTCCCTTATACGATTGTGGTTTCCATAGACACGTGTGTCAAGCTTTCGTCCCTGTGCAATACGATGAAAAGTGTAAGAATGAGAAACATAGAAGGAAATAACAAACAAATGAAATCAACAACAGAAGTCAGTCGTGCATTTGTGGTTACAGCTGCAATTGACATTACCACGTGGGAGATTCTAGCTACCTGCGTGACATCCGAGTTCAAGAAAATCAACAATGTGGAATGGCTTATTCGGATAATTGTTCATTAAACAAAAAGAAGGGAATAAGAACAGTCCCTTATACCAAAGTGGTTTCCTTAGACACGCGTGTCAAGCTTTCGTCCCTGTGCAATACGATGAAAAAAGTGTTAGAATGAGAAACATTGAAGAAAATAACAAACGAATGAAATCAACAACAGAAGTCAGTCGTGCATTTGTGGTTACAGCAGCAATTGACCTTACCACGTGGGAGATTATAGCTACCTGCGTGACATCCGAGTCCAAGAAAATCAACAATGTGGAATGGCCTACTTGGATAATTGTTGATTAAACAAAAAAAAGTGGTTTCCTTAGACACGCGTGTCAAGCTTTCGTCCCTGTGCAATACGATGAAAAGTGTTAGAATGAGAAACATAGAAGGAAATAACAAACAAATGAAATCAACAACAGAAGTCAGTCGTGCATTTATGGTTACAGCAGCAATTGACATTACCACGTGGGAGATTCTAGCTACCTGCGTGACATCCGAGTCCAAGAAAATCAACAATGTGGAATGGCTTATTCGGATAATTGTTCATTAAACAAAAAGAAGGGAATAAGAACAGTCCCTTATACCAAAGTGGTTTCCTTAGACACGCGTGTCAAGCTTTCGTCCCTGTGCAATACGATGAAAAAAGTGTTAGAATGAGAAACATTGAAGAAAATAACAAACGAATGAAATCAACAACAGAAGTCAGTCGTGCATTTGTGGTTACAGCAGCAATTGACCTTACCACGTGGGAGATTCTAGCTACCTGCGTGACATCCGAGTCCAAGAAAATCAACAATGTGGAATGGCCCACTTGGATAATTGTTGATCAAACAAAAAAAAGGGAATAAGAACAGTCCCTTATACCAAAGTGGTTTCCTAAGACACGCGTGTCAAGCTTTCGTCCCTGTGCAATACGATGAAAAGTGTTAGAATGAGAAACATTGAAGAAAATAACAAACGAATGAAATCAACATTAGAAGTCAGTCGTGCATTTGTGGTTACAGCAGCAATTGACCTTACCACGTGGGAGATTATAGCTACCTGCGTGACATCCGAGTCCAAGAAAATCAACAATGTGGAATGGCCTACTTGGATAATTGTTGATTAAACAAAAAAAAGTGGTTTCCTTAGACACGCGTGTCAAGCTTTCGTCCCTGTGCAATACGATGAAAAGTGTTAGAATGAGAAACATAGAAGGAAATAACAAACAAATGAAATCAACAACAGAAGTCAGTCGTGCATTTGTGGGTACAGCAGCAATTGACCTTACCACGTGGGAGCTTATAGCTACCTGCGTGACATCCGAGTTCAAGAAAATCAACAATGTGGAATGGCTTACTTGGATAATTGTTGATTGAACAAAAAGAAGGGAATAAGAACAGTCCCTCATACCAAAGTGGTTTTCTTAGACACGTGTGTCAAGCTTTCGTCCCTGTGCAATACGATGAAAAGTGTTAGAATGAGAAACATTGAAGGAAATAACAAACAAATGAAATCAACAACAGAAGTCAGTCGTGCATTTGTGGTTTCAGCATTAATTGACCTTACCACGTGGGAGATTATAGCTACCTGCGTGACATCCGAGTCCAAGAAAATCAACAATGTGGAATGACTTACTTGGATAATTGATCATTATACAGAAAGAATGAAGTAAGAACAGTCCCTTATACGATTGTGGTTTCCATAGACACGTGTGTCAAGCTTTCGTCCCTGTGCAATACGATGAAAAGTGTAAGAATGAGAAACATAGAAGGAAATAACAAACAAATGAAATCAACAACAGAAGTCAGTCGTGCATTTATGGTTACAGCTGCAATTGACATTACCACGTGGGAGATTCTAGCTACCTGCGTGACATCCGAGTTCAAGAAAATCAACAATGTGGAATGGCTTATTCGGATAATTGTTCATTAAACAAAAAGAAGGGAATAAGAACAGTCCCTTATACCAAAGTGGTTTCCTTAGACACGCGTGTCAAGCTTTCGTCCCTGTGCAATACGATGAAAAAAGTGTTAGAATGAGAAACATTGAAGAAAATAACAAACGAATGAAATCAACAACAGAAGTCAGTCGTGCATTTGTGGTTACAGCAGCAATTGACCTTACCACGTGGGAGATTATAGCTACCTGCGTGACATCCGAGTCCAAGAAAATCAACAATTTGGAATGGCCTACTTGGATAATTGTTGATTAAACAAAAAAAAGTGGTTTCCTTAGACACGCGTGTCAAGCTTTCGTCCCTGTGCAATACGATGAAAAGTGTAAGAATGAGAAACATTGAAGGAAATAACAAACAAATGAAATCAACAACAGAAGTCAGTCGTGCATTTATGGTTACAGCAGCAATTGACATTACCACGTGGGAGATTCTAGCTACCTGCGTGACATCCGAGTCCAAGAAAATCAACAATGTGGAATGGCTTATTCGGATAATTGTTCATTAAACAAAAAGAAGGGAATAAGAACAGTCCCTTATACCAAAGTGGTTTCCTTAGACACGCGTGTCAAGCTTTCGTCCCTGTGCAATACGATGAAAAAAGTGTTAGAATGAGAAACATTGAAGAAAATAACAAACGAATGAAATCAACAACAGAAGTCAGTCGTGCATTTGTGGTTACAGCAGCAATTGACCTTACCACGTGGGAGATTCTAGCTACCTGCGTGACATCCGAGTCCAAGAAAATCAACAATGTGGAATGGCCCACTTGGATAATTGTTGATCAAACAAAAAAAAGGGAATAAGAACAGTCCCTTATACCAAAGTGGTTTCCTAAGACACGCATGTCAAGCTTTCGTCCCTGTGCAATACGATGAAAAGTGTTAGAATGAGAAACATTGAAGAAAATAACAAACGAATGAAATCAACATTAGAAGTCAGTCGTGCATTTGTGGTTACAGCAGCAATTGACCTTACCACGTGGGAGATTATAGCTACCTGCGTGACATCCGAGTCCAAGAAAATCAACAATTTGGAATGGCCTACTTGGATAATTGTTGATTAAACAAAAAAAAGTGGTTTCCTTAGACACGCGTGTCAAGCTTTCGTCCCTGTGCAATACGATGAAAAGTGTTAGAATGAGAAACATAGAAGGAAATAACAAACAAATGAAATCAACAACAGAAGTCAGTCGTGCATTTGTGGGTACAGCAGCAATTGACCTTACCACGTGGGAGATTATAGCTACCTGCGTGACATCCGAGTTCAAGAAAATCAACAATGTGGAATGGCTTACTTGGATAATTGTTGATTGAACAAAAAGAAGGGAATAAGAACAGTCCCTCATACCAAAGTGGTTTTCTTAGACACGTGTGTCAAGCTTTCGTCCCTGTGCAATACGATGAAAAGTGTTAGAATGAGAAACATTGAAGGAAATAACAAACAAATGAAATCAACAACAGAAGTCAGTCGTGCATTTGTGGTTTCAGCATTAATTGACCTTACCACGTGGGAGATTATAGCTACCTGCGTGACATCCGAGTCCAAGAAAATCAACAATGTGGAATGACTTACTTGGATAATTGATCATTATACAGAAAGAATGAAGTAAGAACAGTCCCTTATACGATTGTGGTTTCCATAGACACGTGTGTCAAGCTTTCGTCCCTGTGCAATACGATGAAAAGTGTTAGAATGAGAAACATTGAAGGAAATAACAAACAAATGAAATCAACAACAGAAGTCAGTCGTGCATTTATGGTTACAGCTGCAATTGACATTACCACGTGGGAGATTCTAGCTACCTGCGTGACATCCGAGTTCAAGAAAATCAACAATGTGGAATGGCTTATTCGGATAATTGTTCATTAAACAAAAAGAAGGGAATAAGAACAGTCCCTTATACCAAAGTGGTTTCCTTAGACACGCGTGTCAAGCTTTCGTCCCTGTGCAATACGATGAAAAAAGTGTTAGAATGAGAAACATTGAAGAAAATAACAAACGAATGAAATCAACAACAGAAGTCAGTCGTGCATTTGTGGTTACAGCAGCAATTGACCTTACCACGTGGGAGATTATAGCTACCTGCGTGACATCCGAGTCCAAGAAAATCAACAATTTGGAATGGCCTACTTGGATAATTGTTGATTAAACAAAAAAAAGTGGTTTCCTTAGACACGCGTGTCAAGCTTTCGTCCCTGTGCAATACGATGAAAAGTGTAAGAATGAGAAACATAGAAGGAAATAACAAACAAATGAAATCAACAACAGAAGTCAGTCGTGCATTTATGGTTACAGCAGCAATTGACATTACCACGTGGGAGATTCTAGCTACCTGCGTGACATCCGAGTCCAAGAAAATCAACAATGTGGAATGGCTTATTCGGATAATTGTTCATTAAACAAAAAGAAGGGAATAAGAACAGTCCCTTATACCAAAGTGGTTTCCTTAGACACGCGTGTCAAGCTTTCGTCCCTGTGCAATACGATGAAAAAAGTGTTAGAATGAGAAACATTGAAGAAAATAACAAACGAATGAAATCAACAACAGAAGTCAGTCGTGCATTTGTGGTTACAGCAGCAATTGACCTTACCACGTGGGAGATTCTAGCTACCTGCGTGACATCCGAGTCCAAGAAAATCAACAATGTGGAATGGCCCACTTGGATAATTGTTGATCAAACAAAAAAAAGGGAATAAGAACAGTCCCTTATACCAAAGTGGTTTCCTAAGACACGCGTGTCAAGCTTTCGTCCCTGTGCAATACGATGAAAAGTGTTAGAATGAGAAACATTGAAGAAAATAACAAACGAATGAAATCAACATTAGAAGTCAGTCGTGCATTTGTGGTTACAGCAGCAATTGACCTCACCACGTGGGAGATTATAGCTACCTGCGTGACATCCGAGTCCAAGAAAATCAACAATGTGGAATGGCCTACTTGGATAATTGTTGATTAAACAAAAAAAAGTGGTTTCCTTAGACACGCGTGTCAAGCTTTCGTCCCTGTGCAATACGATGAAAAGTGTTAGAATGAGAAACATAGAAGGAAATAACAAACAAATGAAATCAACAACAGAAGTCAGTCGTGCATTTGTGGGTACAGCAGCAATTGACCTTACCACGTGGGAGATTATAGCTACCTGCGTGTCATCCGAGTTCAAGAAAATCAACAATGTGGAATGGCTTACTTGGATAATTGTTGATTAAACAAAAAAAAGGAATAAGAACAGTCCCTCATACCAAAGTGGTTTTCTCAGACATGTGTGTCAAGCTTTCGTCCCTGTGCAATACGATGAAAAGTGTTAGAATGAGAAACATAGAAGGAAATAACAAACAAATGAAATCAACAACAGAAGTCAGTCGTGCATTTGTGGTTACAGCAGCAATTGACCTTTCCACGTGGGAAATTATAGATAGCTGCGTGACATCCTAGTCCAAGAAAATCAACAATGTGGAATGGCTTACTTGGATAATTGTTGATTGAACAAAAAGAAGGGAATAAGAACAGTCCCTCATACAAAAGTGGTTTTCTTAGACACGTGTCAAGCTTTCGTCCCTGTGCAATACGATGAAAAGTGTTAGAATGAGAAACATTGAAGGAAATAACAAACAAATGAAATCAACAACAGAAGTCAGTCGTGCATTTGTGGTTTCAGCAGCAATTGACCTTACCACGATGGGACCTGCGTGACATCCGAGTCCAAGAAAATCAACAATGTGGAATGACTTACTTGGATAATTGATCATTATACAGAAAGAATGAAGTAAGAACAGTCCCTTATACGAATGTGGTTTCCTTAGACACGCGTGTCAAGCTTTCGTCCCTGTGCAATACGATGAAAAGTGTTAGAATGAGAAACATAGAAGGAAATAACAAACAAATTAAATCAACAACAGAAGTCAGTCGTGCATTTGTGGTTACAGCAGCAATTGTCCTTACCACGTGGGAGATTATAGCTACCTGCGTGACATTCGTGTCCTAGAAAATCAACAATGTGGAATGGCTTACTTGGATAATTGTTGATTGAACAAAACGAAGGGAATAAGAACAGTCCCTTATACCAAAGTGGTTTCCTTAGACACGCGTGTCAAGCTTTCGTCCCTGTGCAATACGTTGAAAAGTGTTAGAATGAGAAACATAGAAGGAAATAACAAACGAATGAAATCAACAACAGAAGTCAGTCGTGCATTTGTGGTTACAGCAGCAATTGACCTTACCACGTGGGAGATTATAGCTACCTGCGTGACATCCGAGTCCAAGAAAATCAACAATGTGGAATGGCCTACTTGGATAATTGTTGATTAAACAAAAAAAAAAAAGAACAGTCCCTTATACCAAAGTGGTTTCCTTAGACACGTGTGTCAAGCTTTCGTCCCTGTGCGATACGATGAAAAGTGTTAGAATGAGAAACATAGAAGGAAATAACAAACAAATGAAATCAACAACAGAAGTCAGTCGTGCATTTGTGGTTACAGCAGCAATTGACCTTACCACGTGGGAGCTTATAGCTACCTGCGTGACATCCGAGTCCAAGAAAATCAACAATGTGGAATGGCTTACTTGGATAATTGTTGATTGAACAAAAAGAAGGGAATAAGAACAGTCCCTCATACCAAAGTGGTTTTCTTAGACACGTGTGTCAAGCTTTCGTCCCTGTGCAATACGATGAAAAGTGTTAGAATGAGAAACATTGAAGGAAATAACAAACAAATGAAATCAACAACAGAAGTCAGTCGTGCATTTGTGGTTTCAGCATTAATTGACCTTACCACGTGGGAGATTATAGCTACCTGCGTGACATCCGAGTCCAAGAAAATCAACAATGTGGAATGACTTACTTGAATAATTGATCATTATACAGAAAGAATGAAGTAAGAACAGTCCCTTATACGAATGTGGTTTCCATAGACACGTGTGTCAAGCTTTCGTCCCTGTGCAATACGATGAAAAGTGTAAGAATGAGAAACATAGAAGGAAAAAACAAACAAATGAAATCAACAACAGAAGTCAGTCGTGCATTTGTGGTTACAGCAGCAATTGACATTACCACGTGGGAGATTCTAGCTACCTGCGTGACATCCGAGTCCAAGAAAATCAACAATGTGGAATGGCTTATTCGGATAATTGTTCATTAAACAAAAAGAAGGGAATAAGAACAGTCCCTTATACCGAAGTGGTTTCCTTAGACACGCGTGTCAAGCTTTCGTCCCTGTGCAATACGATGAAAAAAGTGTTAGAATGAGAAACATTGAAGAAAATAACAAACGAATGAAATCAACAACAGAAGTCAGTCGTGCATTTGTGGTTACAGCAGCAATTGACCTTACCACGTGGGAGATGATAGCTACCTGCGTGACATCCGAGTCCAAGAAAATCAACAATGTGGAATGGCCCACTTGGATAATTGTTGATCAAACAAAAAAAAGGGAATAAGAACAGTCCCTTATACCAAAGTGGTTTCCTAAGACACGCGTGTCAAGCTTTCGTCCCTGTGCAATACGATGAAAAGTGTTAGAATGAGAAACATTGAAGAAAATAACAAACGAATGAAATCAACATTAGAAGTCAGTCGTGCATTTGTGGTTACAGCAGCAATTGACCTTACCACGTGGGAGATTATAGCTACCTGCGTGACATCCGAGTCCAAGAAAATCAACAATTTGGAATGGCCTACTTGGATAATTGTTGATTAAACAAAAAAAAGTGGTTTCCTTAGACACGCGTGTCAAGCTTTCGTCCCTGTGCAATACGATGAAAAGTGTTAGAATGAGAAACATAGAAGGAAATAACAAACAAATGAAATCAACAACAGAAGTCAGTCGTGCATTTGTGGTTACAGCAGCAATTGACCTTACCACGTGGGAGATTATAGCTACCTGCGTGTCATCCGAGTCCAAGAAAATCAACAATGTGGAATGGCTTACTTGGATAATTGTTGATTAAACAAAAAAAAAGGAATAAGAACAGTCCCTCATACCAAAGTGGTTTTCTCAGACATGTGTGTCAAGCTTTCGTCCCTGTGCAATACGATGAAAAGTGTTAGAATGAGAAACATAGAAGGAAATAACAAACAAATGAAATCAACAACAGAAGTCAGTCGTGCATTTGTGGTTACAGCAGCAATTGACCTTTCCACGTGGGAGATTATAGATAGCTGCGTGACATCCTAGTCCAAGAAAATCAACAATGTGGAATGGCTTACTTGGATAATTGTTGATTAAACAAAAAAAAAGGAATAAGAACAGTCCCTCATACCAAAGTGGTTTCCTTAGACACGTGTGTCAAGCTTTCGTCACTGTGCAATACGATGAAAAGTGTTAGAATGAGAAACATTGAAGAAAATAACAAACGAATGAAATCAACAACAGAAGTCAGTCGTGCATTCGTGGTTACAGCAGCAATTGACCTTACCACGTGGGAAATAATAGCTACCTGCGTGACATCCGAGCCCAAGAAAATCAACAATGTGGAACGGCTTACTTGGATAATTGTTCATTAAACAAAAAGAAGGGAATAAGAACAGTTCCTTATACCAAAGTGGTTTCCTTAGACACGTGTTTCAAGCTTTCGTCCCTGTGCAATACGATGAAAAGTGTTAGAATGAGAAACAAAGAAGGAAATAACAAACAAATGAAATCAACAACAGAAGTCAGTCGTGCATTTGTGGTTACAGCAGCAATTGACCTTACCACGTGGGAGATTATAGCTACCTGCGTGTCATCCGAGTTCAAGAAAATCAACAATGTGGAATAGCTTACTTGGATAATTGTTGATTAAACAAAAAAAAGGGAATGAGAACAGTCCCTCATACCAAAGTGGTTTTCTCAGACATGTGTGTCAAGCTTTCGTCCCTGTGCAATACGATGAAAAGTGTTAGAATGAGAAACATAGAAGGAAATAACAAACAAATGAAATCAACAACAGAAGTCAGTCGTGCATTTGTGGTTACAGCAGCCATTCCACATTGTTGATTTTCTTGGACTCGGATGTCACGCAGGTAGCTATCATCTCCCACGTGGTAAGGTCAATTGCTGCTGTAACCACAAATGCACGACTGACTTCTGTTGTTGATTTCATTCGTTTGTTATTTTCTTCAATGTTTCTCATTCTAACACTTTTTTCATCGTATTGCACAGGGACGAAAGCTTGACACGCGTGTCTAAGGAAACCACTTTGGTATAAGGGACTGTTCTTATTCCCTTCTTTTTGTTTAATGAACAATTATCCGAATAAGCCATTCCACATTGTTGATTTTCTTGGACTCGGATGTCACGCAGGTAGCTAGAATCTCCCACGTGGTAATGTCAATTGCTGCTGTAACCACACATGCACGACTGACTTCTGTTGTTGATTTCATTTGTTTGTTTTTTCCTTCTATGTTTCTCATTCTTACACTTTTCATCGTATTGCACAGGGACGAAAGCTTGACACACGTGTCTATGGAAACCACATTCGTATAAGGGACTGTTCTTACTTCATTCTTTCTGTATAATGATCAATTATCCAAGTAAGTCATTCCACATTGTTGATTTTCTTGGACTCGGATGTCACGCAGGTAGCTATAATCTCCCACGTGGTAAGATCAATTAATGCTGAAACCACAAATGCACGACTGACTTCTGTTGTTGATTTCATTTGTTTGTTATTTCCTTCAATGTTTCTCATTCTAACACTTTTCATCGTATTGCACAGGGACGAAAGCTTGACACACGTGTCTAAGAAAACCACTTTGGTATGAGGGACTGTTCTTATTCCCTTCTTTTTGTTCAATCAACAATTATCCAAGTAAGCCATTCCACATTGTTGATTTTCTTGGACTCGGATGTCACGCAGGTAGCTATAAGCTCCCACGTGGTAAGGTCAATTGCTGCTGTAACCACAAATGCACGACTGACTTCTGTTGTTGATTTCATTTGTTTGTTATTTCCTTCTATGTTTCTCATTCTAACACTTTTCATCGTATCGCACAGGGACGAAAGCTTGACACACGTGTCTAAGGAAACCACTTTGGTATAAGGGACTGTTCTTATTTTTTTTTTGTTTAATCAACAATTATCCAAGTAAGCCATTCCACATTGTTGATTTTCTTGGACTCGGATGTCACGCAGGTAGCTATAAGCTCCCACGTGGTAAGGTCAATTGCTGCTGTAACCACAAATGCACGACTGACTTCTGTTGTTGATTTCATTTGTTTGTTATTTCCTTCTATGTTTCTCATTCTAACACTTTTCATCGTATTGCACAGGGACGAAAGCTTGACACGCGTGTCTAAGGAAACCACTTTGGTATAAGGGACTGTTCTTATTCCCTTCGTTTTGTTCAATCAACAATTATCCAAGTAAGTCATTCCACATTGTTGATTTTCTTGGACACGAATGTCACGCAGGTAGCTATAATCTCCCACGTGGTAAGGTCAATTGCTGCTGTAACCACAAATGCACGACTGACTTCTGTTGTTGATTTCATTTGTTTGTTATTTCCTTCTATGTTTCTCATTCTAACACTTTTCATCGTATTGCACAGGGACGAAAGCTTGACACGCGTGTCTAAGGAAACCACTTTGGTATAAGGGACTGTTCTTATTCCCTTCGTTTTGTTTAATGAACAATTATCCAAGTAGGCCATTCCACATTGTTGATTTTCTTGGACTCGGATGTCACGCAGGTAGCTATAATCTCCCACGTGGTAAGGTCAATTGCTGCTGTTACCACAAACGCACGACTGACTTCTAATGTTGATTTCATTCGTTTGTTATTTTCTTCAATGTTTCTCATTCTAACACTTTTCATCGTATTGCACAGGGACGAAAGCTTGACACGCGTGTCTTAGGAAACCACTTTGGTATAAGGGACTGTTCTTATTCCCTTTTTTTTTGTTTGATCAACAATTATCCAAGTGGGCCATTCCACATTGTTGATTTTCTTGGACTCGGATGTCACGCAGGTAGCTATCATCTCCCACGTGGTAAGGTCAATTGCTGCTGTAACCACAAATGCACGACTGACTTCTGTTGTTGATTTCATTCGTTTGTTATTTTCTTCAATGTTTCTCATTCTAACACTTTTTTCATCGTATTGCACAGGGACGAAAGCTTGACACGCGTGTCTAAGGAAACCACTTTGGTATAAGGGACTGTTCTCATTCCCTTCTTTTTGTTTAATGAACAATTATCCGAATAAGCCATTCCACATTGTTGATTTTCTTGGACTCGGATGTCACGCAGGTAGCTAGAATCTCCCACGTGGTAATGTCAATTGCCGCTGTAACCACAAATGCACGACTGACTTCTGTTGTTGATTTCATTTGTTTGTTTTTTCCTTCTATGTTTCTCATTCTTACACTTTTCATCGTATTGCACAGGGACGAAAGCTTGACACACGTGTCTATGGAAACCACATTCGTATAAGGGACTGTTCTTACTTCATTCTTTCTGTATAATGATCAATTATCCAAGTAAGTCATTCCACATTGTTGATTTTCTTGGACTCGGATGTCACGCAGGTAGCTATAATCTCCCACGTGGTAAGGTCAATTGCTGCTGAAACCACAAATGCACGACTGACTTCTATTGTTGATTTCATTTGTTTGTTATTTCCTTCAATGTTTCTCATTCTAACACTTTTCATCGTATTGCACAGGGACGAAAGCTTGACACGTGTCTAAGAAAACCACTTTTGTATGAGGGACTGTTCTTATTCCCTTCTTTTTGTTCAATCAACAATTATCCAAGTAAGCCATTCCACATTGTTGATTTTCTTGGACTCGGATGTCACGCCGGTAGCTATAATCTCCCACGTGTTAAGGTCAATTGCTGCTGTAACCACAAATGCACGACTGACTTCTGTTGTTGATTTCATTCGTTTGTTATTTTCTTCAATGTTTCTCATTCTAACACTTTTCATCGTATTGCACAGTGACGAAAGCTTGACACACGTGTCTAAGGAAACCACTTTGGTATGAGGGACTGCTCTTCTTCCCTTTTTTCTTTTTGATGAACAAGTATCCAAGTAAGCCATTCCACATTGTTGATTTTCTTGGACTAGGATGTCACGCAGCTATCTATAATTTCCCACGTGGAAAGGTCAATTGCTGCTGTAACCACAAATGCACGACTGACTTCTGTTGTTGATTTCATTTGTTTGTTATTTCCTTCTATGTTTCTCATTCTAACACTTTTCATCGTATTGCACAGGGACGAAAGCTTGACACACATGTCTGAGAAAACCACTTTGGTATGAGGGACTGTTCTTATTCCTTTTTTTTTGTTTAATCAACAATTATCCAAGTAAGCCATTCCACATTGTTGATTTTCTTGAACTCGGATGACACGCAGGTAGCTATAATCTCCCACGTGGTAAGGTCAATTGCTGCTGTACCCACAAATGCACGACTGACTTCTGTTGTTGATTTCATTTGTTTGTTATTTCCTTCTATGTTTCTCATTCTAACACTTTTCATCGTATTGCACAGGGACGAAAGCTTGACACGCGTGTCTAAGGAAACCACTTTTTTTTGTTTAATCAACAATTATCCAAGTAGGCCATTCCAAATTGTTGATTTTCTTGGACTCGGATGTCACGCAGGTAGCTATAATCTCCCACGTGGTAAGGTCAATTGCTGCTGTACCCACAAATGCACGACTGACTTCTGTTGTTGATTTCATTCGTTTGTTATTTTCTTCAATGTTTCTCATTCTAACACTTTTCATCGTATTGCACAGGGACGAAAGCTTGACACGCGTGTCTTAGGAAACCACTTTGGTATAAGGGACTGTTCTTATTCCCTTTTTTTTGTTTGATCAACAATTATCCAAGTGGACCATTCCACATTGTTGATTTTCTTGGACTCGGATGTCACGCAGGTAGCTATCATCTCCCACGTGGTAAGGTCAATTGCTGCTGTAACCACAAATGCACGACTGACTTCTGTTGTTGATTTCATTCGTTTGTTATTTTCTTCAATGTTTCTCATTCTAACACTTTTTTCATCGTATTGCACCGGGACGAAAGCTTGACACGCGTGTCTAAGGAAACCACTTTGGTATAAGGGACTGTTCTTATTCCCTTCTTTTTGTTTAATGAACAATTATCCGAATAAGCCATTCCACATTGTTGATTTTCTTGGACTCGGATGTCACGCAGGTAGCTAGAATCTCCCACGTGGTAATGTCAATTGCTGCTGTAACCACAAATGCACGACTGACTTCTGTTGTTGATTTCATTTGTTTGTTTTTTCCTTCTATGTTTCTCATTCTTACACTTTTCATCGTATTGCACAGGGACGAAAGCTTGACACACGTGTCTATGGAAACCACATTCGTATAAGGGACTGTTCTTACTTCATTCTTTCTGTATAATGATCAATTATCCAAGTAAGTCATTCCACATTGTTGATTTTCTTGGACTCGGATGTCACGCAGGTAGCTATAATCTCCCACGTGGTGAGGTCAATTAATGCTGAAACCACAAATGCACGACTGACCTCTGTTGTTGATTTCATTTGTTTTTTATTTCCTTCAATGTTTCTCATTCTAACACTTTTCATCGTATTGCACAGGGACGAAAGCTTGACACACGTGTCTAAGAAAACCACTTTGGTATGAGGGACTGTTCTTATTCCCTTCTTTTTGTTCAATCAACAATTATCCAAGTAAGCCATTCCACATTGTTGATTTTCTTGGACTCGGATGTCACGCAGGTAGCTATAAGCTCCCACGTGGTAAGGTCAATTGCTGCTGTAACCACAAATGCACGACTGACTTCAGTTGTTGATTTCATTTGTTTGTTATTTCCTTCTATGTTTCTCATTCTAACACTTTTCATCGTA
This sequence comes from Harmonia axyridis, assembly GCF_914767665.1. Lineage (NCBI taxonomy): Eukaryota > Metazoa > Arthropoda > Insecta > Coleoptera > Coccinellidae > Harmonia > Harmonia axyridis. The sequence continues at coordinate 22,522,523 of NC_059508.1, read as the reverse complement.
TCGCACAGGGACGAAAGCTTGACACACGTGTCTAAGGATACCACTTTGGTATAAGGGACTGTTCTTATTCAATTCTTTTTGTTTAATGAACAATTATCCAAGTAAGTCATTCCACATTGTTGATTTTCTTGGACTCGGATGTCACGCAGATAGCTATAATCTCCCACGTGGTAAGGTCAATTGCTGCTGAAACCACAAATGCACGACTGACTTCTGTTGTTGATTTCATTTGTTTGTTATTTCCTTCAATGTTTCTCATTCTAACACTTTTCATCGTATTGCACAGGGACGAAAGCTTGACACGTGTCTAAGAAAACCACTTTTGTATGAGGGACTGTTCTTATTCCCTTCTTTTTGTTCAATCAACAATTATCCAAGTAAGCCATTCCACATTGTTGATTTTCTTGGACTCGGATGTCACGCCGGTAGCTATAATCTCCCACGTGTTAAGGTCAATTGCTGCTGTAACCACAAATGCACGACTGACTTCTGTTGTTGATTTCATTCGTTTGTTATTTTCTTCAATGTTTCTCATTCTAACACTTTTCATCGTATTGCACAGTGACGAAAGCTTGACACACGTGTCTAAGGAAACCACTTTGGTATGAGGGACTGCTCTTCTTCCCTTTTTTCTTTTTGATGAACAAGTATCCAAGTAAGCCATTCCACATTGTTGATTTTCTTGGACTAGGATGTCACGCAGCTATCTATAATTTCCCACGTGGAAAGGTCAATTGCTGCTGTAACCACAAATGCACGACTGACTTCTGTTGTTGATTTCATTTGTTTGTTATTTCCTTCTATGTTTCTCATTCTAACACTTTTCATCGTATTGCACAGGGACGAAAGCTTGACACACATGTCTGAGAAAACCACTTTGGTATGAGGGACTGTTCTTATTCCTTTTTTTTTGTTTAATCAACAATTATCCAAGTAAGCCATTCCACATTGTTGATTTTCTTGAACTCGGATGACACGCAGGTAGCTATAATCTCCCACGTGGTAAGGTCAATTGCTGCTGTACCCACAAATGCACGACTGACTTCTGTTGTTGATTTCATTTGTTTGTTATTTCCTTCTATGTTTCTCATTCTAACACTTTTCATCGTATTGCACAGGGACGAAAGCTTGACACGCGTGTCTAAGGAAACCACTTTTTTTTGTTTAATCAACAATTATCCAAGTAGGCCATTCCAAATTGTTGATTTTCTTGGACTCGGATGTCACGCAGGTAGCTATAATCTCCCACGTGGTAAGGTCAATTGCTGCTGTAACCACAAATGCACGACTGACTTCTAATGTTGATTTCATTCGTTTGTTATTTTCTTCAATGTTTCTCATTCTAACACTTTTCATCGTATTGCACAGGGACGAAAGCTTGACACGCGTGTCTTAGGAAACCACTTTGGTATAAGGGACTGTTCTTATTCCCTTTTTTTTGTTTGATCAACAATTATCCAAGTGGACCATTCCACATTGTTGATTTTCTTGGACTCGGATGTCACGCAGGTAGCTATCATCTCCCACGTGGTAAGGTCAATTGCTGCTGTAACCACAAATGCACGACTGACTTCTGTTGTTGATTTCATTCGTTTGTTATTTTCTTCAATGTTTCTCATTCTAACACTTTTTTCATCGTATTGCACCGGGACGAAAGCTTGACACGCGTGTCTAAGGAAACCACTTTGGTATAAGGGACTGTTCTTATTCCCTTCTTTTTGTTTAATGAACAATTATCCGAATAAGCCATTCCACATTGTTGATTTTCTTGGACTCGGATGTCACGCAGGTAGCTAGAATCTCCCACGTGGTAATGTCAATTGCTGCTGTAACCACAAATGCACGACTGACTTCTGTTGTTGATTTCATTTGTTTGTTTTTTCCTTCTATGTTTCTCATTCTTACACTTTTCATCGTATTGCACAGGGACGAAAGCTTGACACACGTGTCTATGGAAACCACATTCGTATAAGGGACTGTTCTTACTTCATTCTTTCTGTATAATGATCAATTATCCAAGTAAGTCATTCCACATTGTTGATTTTCTTGGACTCGGATGTCACGCAGGTAGCTATAATCTCCCACGTGGTGAGGTCAATTGCTGCTGTAACCACAAATGCACGACTGACTTCAGTTGTTGATTTCATTTGTTTGTTATTTCCTTCTATGTTTCTCATTCTAACACTTTTCATCGTATCGCACAGGGACGAAAGCTTGACACACGTGTCTAAGGAAACCACTTTGGTATAAGGGACTGTTCTTATTTTTTTTTTTGTTTAATCAACAATTATCCAAGTAGGCCATTCCACATTGTTGATTTTCTTGGACTCGGATGTCACGCAGGTAGCTATAATCTCCCACGTGGTAAGGTCAATTGCTGCTGTAACCACAAATGCACGAATGCACAAATGCACCGGGACGAAAGCTTGACACGCGTGTCTAAGGAATTCACTTTGGTATAAGGGACTGTTCTTATTCCCTTCTTTTTGTTTAATGAACAATTATCCGAATAAGCCATTCCACATTGTTGATTTTCTTGGACTCGGATGTCACGCAGGTAGCTAGAATCTCCCACGTGGTAATGTCAATTGCTTCTGTAACCACAAATGCACGACTGACTTCAGTTGTTGATTTCATTTGTTTGTTATTTCCTTCTATGTTTCTCATTCTAACACTTTTCATCGTATCGCACAGGGACGAAAGCTTGACACACGTGTCTAAGGAAACCACTTTGGTATAAGGGACTGTTCTTATTTTTTTTTTTGTTTAATCAACAATTATCCAAGTAGGCCATTCCACATTGTTGATTTTCTTGGACTCGGATGTCACGCAGGTAGCTATAATCTCCCACGTGGTAAGGTCAATTGCTGCTGTAACCACAAATGCACGAATGCACAAATGCACCGGGACGAAAGCTTGACACGCGTGTCTAAGGAATTCACTTTGGTATAAGGGACTGTTCTTATTCCCTTCTTTTTGTTTAATGAACAATTATCCGAATAAGCCATTCCACATTGTTGATTTTCTTGGACTCGGATGTCACGCAGGTAGCTAGAATCTCCCACGTGGTAATGTCAATTGCTGCTGTAACCAAAAATGCACGACTGACTTCTGTTGTTGATTTCATTTGTTTGTTTTTTCCTTCTATGTTTCTCATTCTTACACTTTTCATCGTATTGCACAGGGACGAAAGCTTGACACACGTGTCTATGGAAACCACATTCGTATAAGGGACTGTTCTTACTTCATTCTTTCTGTATAATGATCAATTATCCAAGTAAGTCATTCCACATTGTTGATTTTCTTGGACTCGGATGTCACGCAGGTAGCTATAATCTCCCACGTGGTGAGGTCAATTAATGCTGAAACCACAAATGCACGACTGACTTCTGTTGTTGATTTCATTTGTTTGTTATTTCCTTCAATGTTTCTCATTCTAACACTTTTCATCGTATTGCACAGGGATGAAAGCTTGACACACGTGTCTGAGAAAACCACTTTGGTATGAGGGACTGTTCTTATTCCCTTCTTTTTGTTCAATCAACAATTATCCAAGTAAGCCATTCCACATTGTTGATTTTCTTGCACTCGGATGTCACGCAGGTAGCTATAAGCTCCCACGTGGTAAGGTCAATTGCTGCTGTAACCACAAATGCACGACTGACTTCTGTTGTTGATTTCATTTGTTTGTTATTTTCTTCTATGTTTCTCATTCTAACAATTTTCATCGTATTGCACAGGAACGAAAGCTTGACACGCGTGTCTAAGGAAACCACTTTGGTATAAGGGACTGTTCTTATTCCCTTCGTTTTGTTCAATCAACAATTATCCAAGTAAGCCATTCCACATTGTTGATTTTCTTGGACACGAATGTCACGCAGGTAGCTATAATCTCCCACGTGGTAAGGTCAATTGCTGCTGTAACCACAAATGCACGACTGACTTCTGTTGTTGATTTCATTTGTTTGTTATTTCCTTCTATGTTTCTCATTCAAACACTTTTCATCGTATTGCACAGGGACGAAAGCTTGACACGCGTGTCTAAGGAAACCACTTTGGTATAAGGGACTGTTCTTATTCCCTTCGCTTTGTTTAATGAACAATTATCCAAGTAAGCCATTCCACATTGTTGATTTTCTTGGACTCGGATGTCACGCAGGTAGCTATAATCTCCCACGTGGTAAGGTCAATTGCTGCTGTAACCACAAATGCACGACTGACTTCTGTTGTTGATTTCATTTGTTTGTTATTTCCTTCTATGTTTCTCATTCTAACACTTTTCATCGTATTGCACAGGAACGAAAGCTTGACACAGGTGTCTAAGGAAACCACTTTGGTATAAGGGACTGTTCTTATTCCCTTCTTTTTGTTTAATGAACAATTATCCAAGTAAGCCATTCCACATTGTTGATTTTCTTGGACTCGGATGTCACGCCGGTAGCTATAATCTCCCACGTGGTAAGGTCAATTGCTGCTGTAACCACAAATGCACGACTGACTTCTGTTGTTGATTTCATTTGTTAGTTATTTCCTTTAATGTTTCTCATTCTAACACTTTTCATCGTATTGCACAGGGACGAAAGCTTGAAACACGTGTCTAAGGAAACCACTTTGGTATAAGGAACTGTTCTTATTCCCTTCTTTTTGTTTGCTGAACAATTATCCAAGTAAGCCGTTCCACATTGTTGATTTTCTTGGGCTCGGATGTCACGCAGGTAGCAGTAATCTCCCACGTGGTAAGGTCAATTGCTGCTGTAACCACGAATGCACGACTGACTTCTGTTGTTGATTTCATTCGTTTGTTATTTTCTTCAATGTTTCTCATTCTAACACTTTTCATCGTATTGCACAGTGACGAAAGCTTGACACACGTGTCTAAGGAAACCACTTTGGTATGAGGGACTGCTCTTCTTTCCTTTTTTCTTTTTGATGAACAAGTATCCAAGTAAGCCATTCCACATTGTTGATTTTCTTGGACTAGGATGTCACGCAGCTATCTATAATCTCCCACGTGGAAAGGTCAATTGCTGCTGTAACCACAAATGCACGACTGACTTCTGTTGTTGATTTCATTTGTTTGTTATTTCCTTCTATGTTTCTCATTCTAACACTTTTCATCGTATTGCACAGGGACGAAAGCTTGACACACATGTCTGAGAAAACCACTTTGGTATGAGGGACTGTTCTTATTCCTTTTTTTTGTTTAATCAACAATTATCCAAGTAAGCCATTCCACATTGTTGATTTTCTTGAACTCGGATGACACGCAGGTAGCTATAATCTCCCACGTGGTAAGGTCAATTGCTGCTGTACCCACAAATGCACGACTTACTTCTGTTGTTGATTTCATTTGTTTGTTATTTCCTTCTATGTTTCTCATTCTAACACTTTTCATCGTATTGCACAGGGACGAAAGCTTGACACGCGTGTCTAAGGAAACCACTTTTTTTTGTTTAATCAACAATTATCCAAGTAGGCCATTCCACATTGTTGATTTTCTTGGACTCGGATGTCACGCAGGTAGCTATAATCTCCCACGTGGTAAGGTCAATTGCTGCTGTAACCACAAATGCACGACTGACTTCTAATGTTGATTGCATTCGTTTGTTATTTTCTTCAATGTTTCTCATTCTAACACTTTTCATCGTATTGCACAGGGACGAAAGCTTGACACGCGTGTCTTAGGAAACCACTTTGGTATAAGGGACTGTTCTTATTCCCTTTTTTTTGTTTGATCAACAATTATCCAAGTGGGCCATTCCACATTGTTGATTTTCTTGGACTCGGATGTCACGCAGGTAGCTATCATCTCCCACGTGGTAAGGTCAATTGCTGCTGTAACCACAAATGCACGACTGACTTCTGTTGTTGATTTCATTCGTTTGTTATTTTCTTCAATGTTTCTCATTCTTACACTTTTTTCATCGTATTGCATAGGGACGAAAGCTTGACACGCGTGTCTAAGGAAACCACTTTGGTATAAGGGACTGTTCTTATTCCCTTCTTTTTGTTTAATGAACAATTATCCGAATAAGCCATTCCACATTGTTGATTTTCTTGGACTCGGATGTCACGCAGGTAGCTAGAATTTCTCACCTGGTAATGTCAATTGCTGCTGTAACCACAAATGCACGACTGATTTCTGTTGTTGATTTCATTTGTTTGTTTTTTCCTTCTATGTTTCTCATTCTTACACTCTTCATCGTATTGCACAGGGACGAAAGCTTGACACACGTGTCTATGGAAACCACATTCGTATAAGGGACTGTTCTTACTTCATTCTTTCTGTATAATGATCAATTATCCAAGTAAGTCATTCCACATTGTTGATTTTTTTGGACTCGGATGTCACGCAGGTAGCTATAATCTCCCACCTGGTAAGGTCAATTAATGCTGAAACCACAAATGCTCGACTGACTTCTGTTGTTGATTTCATTTGTTTGTTATTTCCTTCAATGTTTCTCATTCTAACACTTTTCATCGTATTGCACAGGGACGAAAGCTTGACACACGTGTATAAGAAAACCACTTTGGTATGAGGAACTGTTCTTATTCCCTTCTTTTTGTTCAATCAACAATTATCCAAGTAAGCCATTCCACATTGTTGGTTTTCTTGGACTCGGATGTCACGCAGGTAGCTATAAGCTCCCACGTGGTAAGGTCAATTGCTGCTGTAACCACAAATGCACGACTGACTTCTGTTGTTGATTTCATTTGTTTGTTATTTCCTTCTATGTTTCTCATTCTAACACTTTTCATCGTATCGCACAGGGACGAAAGCTTGACACACGTGTCTAAGGAAACCACTTTGGTATAAGGGACTGTTCTTATTTTTTTTTTTGTTTAATCAACAATTATCCAAGTAGGCCATTCCACATTGTTGATTTTCTTGGACTCGGATGTCACGCAGGTAGCTATAATCTCCCACGTGGTAAGGTCAATTGCTGCTGTAACCACAAATGCACGACTGACTTCTGTTGTTGATTTCATTTGTTTGTTATTTCCTTCTATGTTTCTCATTCTAACACTTTTCATCGTATTGCACAGGGACGAAAGCTTGACACGCGTGTCTAAGGAAACCACTTTGGTATAAGGGACTGTTCTTATTCCCTTCGTTTTGTTCAATCAACAATTATCCAAGTAAGCCATTCCACATTGTTGATTTTCTTGGACACGAATGTCACGCAGGTAGCTATAATCTCCCACGTGGTAAGGTCAATTGCTGCTGTAACCACAAATGCACGACTGACTTCTGTTGTTGATTTCATTTGTTTGTTATTTCCTTCTATGTTTCTCATTCTAACACTTCTCATCGTATTGCACAGGGACGAAAGCTTGACACGCGTGTCTAAGGAAACCACTTTGGTATAAGGGACTGTTCTTATTCCCTTCGTTTTGTTCAATCAACAATTATCCAAGTAAGCCATTCCACATTGTTGATTTTCTTGGACACGAATGTCACGCAGGTAGCTATAATCTCCCACGTGGTAAGGTCAATTGCTGCTGTAACCACAAATGCACGACTGACTTCTGTTGTTGATTTCATTTGTTTGTTATTTCCTTCTATGTTTCTCATTCTAACACTTTTCATCGTATTGCACAGGGACGAAAGCTTGACACGCGTGTCTAAGGAAACCACTTTGGTACAAGGGACTGTTCTTATTCCCTTCGTTTTGTTTAATGAACAATTATCCAAGTAAGCCATTCCACATTGTTGATTTTCTTGGACTCGGATGTCACGCAGGTAGCTATAATCTCCCACGTGGTAAGGTCAATTGCTGCTGTAACCACAAATGCACGACTGACTTCTGTTGTTGATTTCATTTGTTTGTTATTTCCTTCAATGTTTCTCATTCTAACACTTCTCATCGTATTGCACAGGTTCGAAAGCTTGACACACGTGTCTATGGAAACCACATTGGTATAAGGGACTGTTCTTATTCCCTTCTTTCTGTATGATGATCAATTATCCAAGTAAGCCATTCCACATTGTTGATTTTCTTGGACTCGGATGACACGCGGGTAGCTATAATCTCCCACGTGGTAAGGTCAATTGCTGCTGTAACCACAAATGCACGACTGACTTCTGTTGTTGATTTCATTTGTTTGTTATTTCCTTCTGTTTCTCATTCTAACACTTTTCATCGTATTGCACAGGAACGAAAGCTTGACACAGGTGTCTAAGGAAACCACTTTGGTATAAGGGACTGTTCTTATTCCCTTCTTTTTGTTTAATGAACAATTATCCAAGTAAGCCATTCCACATTGTTGATTTTCTTGGACTCGGATGACACGCGGGTAGCTATAATCTCCCACGTGGTAAGGTCAATTGCTGCTGTAACCACAATTGGACGGCTGACTTCTGTTGTTGATTTCATTTGTTTGTTATTTCCTTCTATGTTTCTCATTCTAACACTTTTCATCGTATCGCACAGGGACGAAAGCTTGACACACGTGTCTAAGGAAACCACTTTGGTATAAGGGACTGTTCTTATTTTTTTTTTTGTTTAATCAACAATTATCCAAGTAGGCCATTCCACATTGTTGATTTTCTTGGACTCGGATGTCACGCAGGTAGCTATAATCTCCCACGTGGTAAGGTCAATTGCTGCTGTAACCACAAATGCACGACTGACTTCTGTTGTTGATTTCATTTGTTTGTTATTTCCTTCTATGTTTCTCATTCTAACACTTTTCATCGTATTGCAGAGGGACGAAAGCTTGACACGCGTGTCTAAGGAAACCACTTTGGTATAAGGGACTGTTCTTATTCCCTTCGTTTTGTTCAATCAACAATTATCCAAGTAAGCCATTCCACATTGTTGATTTTCTTGGACACGAATGTCACGCAGGTAGCTAATCTCCCACGTGGTAAGGTCAATTGCTGCTGTAACCACAAATGCACGACTGACTTCTGTTGTTGATTTCATTTGTTTGTTATTTCCTTCTATGTTTCTCATTCTAACACTTTTCATCGTATTGCACAGGGACGAAAGCTTGACACGCGTGTCTAAGGAAACCACTTTGGTATAAGGGACTGTTCTTATTCCCTTCGTTTTGTTTAATGAACAATTATCCAAGTAAGCCATTCCACATTGTTGATTTTCTTGGACTCGGATGTCACGCAGGTAGCTATAATCTCCCACGTGGTAAGGTCAATTGCTGCTGTAACCACAAATGCACGACTGACTTCTGTTGTTGATTTCATTTGTTTGTTATTTCCTTCAATGTTTCTCATTCTAACACTTCTCATCGTATTGCACAGGTTCGAAAGCTTGACACACGTGTCTATGGAAACCACATTGGTATAAGGGACTGTTCTTATTCCCTTCTTTCTGTATGATGATCAATTATCCAAGTAAGCCATTACACATTGTTGATTTTCTTGGACTCGGATGACACGCGGGTAGCTATAATCTCCCACGTGGTAAGGTCAATTGCTGCTGTAACCACAAATGCACGACTGACTTCTGTTGTTGATTTCATTTGTTTGTTATTTCCTTCTGTTTCTCATTCTAACACTTTTCATCGTATTGCACAGGAACGAAAGCTTGACACAGGTGTCTAAGGAAACCACTTTGGTATAAGGGACTGTTCTTATTCCCTTCTTTTTGTTTAATGAACAATTATCCAAGTAAGCCATTCCACATTGTTGATTTTCTTGGACTCGGATGACACGCGGGTAGCTATAATCTCCCACGTGGTAAGGTCAATTGCTGCTGTAACCACAATTGGACGGCTGACTTCTGTTGTTGATTTCATTTGTTTGTTATTTCCTTCAATGTTTCTCATTCTAACACTTTTCATCGTATTGCACAGGAACGAAAGCTTGACACAGGTGTCTAAGGAAACCACTTTGGTATAAGGGACTGTTCTTATTCCCTTTTTTTTGTTTAATGAACAATTATCCAAGTAAGCCATTCCACATTGTTGATTTTCTTGGACTCGGATGACACGCGGGTAGCTATAATCTCCCACGTGGTAAGGTCAATTGCTGCTGTAACCACAATTTGACGGCTGACTTCTGTTGTTGATTTCATTTGTTTGTTATTTCCTTCTATGTTTCTCATTCTAACACTTTTCATCGTATCGCACAGGGACGAAAGCTTGACACACGTGTCTAAGGAAACCACTTTGGTATAAGGGACTGTTCTTATTTTTTTTTTTGTTTAATCAACAATTATCCAAGTAGGCCATTCCACATTGTTGATTTTCTTGGACTCGGATGTCACGCAGGTAGCTATAATCTCCCACGTGGTAAGGTCAATTGCTGCTGTAACCACAAATGCACGACTGACTTCTGTTGTTGATTTCATTTGTTTGTTATTTCCTTCTATGTTTCTCATTCTAACACTTTTCATCGTATTGCACAGGGACGAAAGCTTGACACGCGTGTCTAAGGAAACCACTTTGGTATAAGGGACTGTTCTTATTCCCTTCGTTTTGTTCAATCAACAATTATCCAAGTAAGCCATTCCACATTGTTGATTTTCTTGGACACGAATGTCACGCAGGTAGCTATAATCTCCCACGTGGTAAGGTCAATTGCTGCTGTAACCACAAATGCACGACTGACTTCTGTTGTTGATTTCATTTGTTTGTTATTTCCTTCAATGTTTCTCATTCTAACACTTCTCATCGTATTGCACAGGTTCGAAAGCTTGACACACGTGTCTATGGAAACCACATTGGTATAAGGGACTGTTCTTATTCCCTTCTTTCTGTATGATGATCAATTATCCAAGTAAGCCATTCCACATTGTTGATTTTCTTGGACTCGGATGACACGCGGGTGGCTATAATCTCCCACGTGGTAAGGTCAATTGCTGCTGTAACCACAAATGCACGACTGACTTCTGTTGTTGATTTCATTTGTTTGTTATTTCCTTCTGTTTCTCATTCTAACACTTTTCATCGTATTGCACAGGAACGAAAGCTTGACACAGGTGTCTAAGGAAACCACTTTGGTATAAGGGACTGTTCTTATTCCCTTCTTTTTGTTTAATGAACAATTATCCAAGTAAGCCATTCCACATTGTTGATTTTCTTGGACTCGGATGACACGCGGGTAGCTATAATCTCCCACGTGGTAAGGTCAATTGCTGCTGTAACCACAATTGGACGGCTGACTTCTGTTGTTGATTTCATTTGTTTGTTATTTCCTTCAATGTTTCTCATTCTAACACTTCTCATCGTATTGCACAGGGACGAAAGCTTGACACACGTGTCTATGAAACCACATTGGTATAAGGGACTGTTCTTATTCCCTTCTTTCTGTATGATGATCAATTATCCAAGTAAGCCATTCCACATTGTTGATTTTCTTGGACTCGGATGTCACGCAGGTAGCTATAATCTCCCACGTGGTAAGGTCAATTGCTGCTGTAACCACAAATGCACGACTGACTTCTGTTGTTGATTTCATTCGTTTGTTATTTCCTTCAATGTTTCTCATTCTAACACTTTTCATCGTATTGCACAGGGACGAAAGCTTGACACACGTGTCTAAGGATACCACTTTGGTATAAGGGACTGTTCTTATTCAATTCTTTTTGTTTAATGAACAATTATCCAAGTAAGCCGTTACACATTGTTGATTTTCTTGGACTCGGATGTCACGCAGGTAGCTATAATCTCCCACGTGGTAAGGTCAATTGCTGCTGTAACCACAAATGCACGACTGACTTCTGTTGTTGATTTCATTCGTTTGTTATTTTCTTCAATGTTTCTCATTCTAACACTTTTCATCGTAATGCACAGGGACGAAAGCTTGACACACGTGTCTATGGAAACCACATTGGTATAAGGGACTGTTCTTACTTCATTCTTTCTGTATAATGATCAATTATCCAAGTAAGCCATTCCACATTGTTGATTTTCTTGGACTCGGATGTCACGCAGGTAGCTATAATCTCCCACGTGGTAAGGTCAATTGCTGCTGTAATCACAAATGCACGACTGACTTCTGTTGTTGATTTGATTTGTTTGTTATTTCCTTCAATGTTTCTCATTCTAACACTTCTCATCGTATTGCACAGGGACGAAAGCTTGACACACGTGTCTATGGAAACCACATTGGTATAAGGGACTGTTCTTATTCCCTTCTTTCTGTATAATGATCAATTATCCAAGTAAGCCATTCCACATTGTTGATTTTCTTGGACTCGGATGACACGCAGGTAGCTATTATCTTTTACGTGGTAAGGTCAATTGCTGCTGTAACCACGAATGCACGACTGACTTCTGTTGTTGATTTCATTTGTTTGTTATTTCCTTTAATGTTTCTCATTCTAACATTTCTCATCGTATTGCACAGGGACGAAAGCTTGACACACGTGTCTAAGGAAACCACTTTGGAATAAGGGACTGTTCTTATTCCCTTCTTTTTGTTTAATGAACAATTATCCAAGTAAGCCATTCCACATTGTTGATTTTCTTGGACTCGGATGTCACGCAGGTAGCTATAATCTCCCACGTGGTAAGGTCAATTGCTGCTGTAACCACAAATGCACGACTGACTTCTGTTGTTGATTTCATTCGTTTGTTATTTTCTTCAATGATTCTCATTCTAACACTTTTCATCGTATTGCACAAGGACGAAAGCTTGACACGCGTGTCTAAGGAAACCACTTTGGTATAAGGGACTGTTCTTATTCCCTTCTTTTTGTTTAATGAACAATTATCCAAGTAAGCCATACCACATTGTTGATTTTCTTGGACTCGGATGTCACGCAGGTAGCTATAATCTCCCACGTGGTAAGGTCAATTGCTGCTGTAACCACAAATGCACGACTGACTTCTGTTGTTGATTTCATTCGTTTGTTATTTCCTTCAATGTTTCTCATTCTAACACTTTTCATCGTATTGCACAGGGACGAAAGCTTGACACACGTGTCTAAGGATACCACTTTGGTATAAGGGACTGTTCTTATTCAATTCTTTTTGTTTAATGAACAATTATCCAAGTAAGCCGTTACACATTGTTGATTTTCTTGGACTCGGATGTCACGCAGGTAGCTATAATCTCCCACGTGGTAAGGTCAATTGCTGCTGTAACCACAAATGCACGACTGACTTCTGTTGTTGATTTCATTCGTTTGTTATTTTCTTCAATGTTTCTCATTCTAACACTTTTCATCGTAATGCACAGGGACGAAAGCTTGACACACGTGTCTATGGAAACCACATTGGTATAAGGGACTATTCTTACTTCATTCTTTCTGTATAATGATCAATTATCCAAGTAAGCCATTCCACATTGTTGATTTTCTTGGACTCGGATGTCACGCAGGTAGCTATAATCTCCCACGTGGTAAGGTCAATTGCTGCTGTAATCACAAATGCACGACTGACTTCTGTTGTTGATTTGATTTGTTTGTTATTTCCTTCAATGTTTCTCATTCTAACACTTCTCATCGTATTGCACAGGGACGAAAGCTTGACACACGTGTCTATGGAAACCACATTGGTATAAGGGACTGTTCTTATTCCCTTCTTTCTGTATAATGATCAATTATCCAAGTAAGCCATTCCACATTGTTGATTTTCTTGGACTCGGATGACACGCAGGTAGCTATTATCTTTTACGTGGTAAGGTCAATTGCTGCTGTAACCACGAATGCACGACTGACTTCTGTTGTTGATTTCATTTGTTTGTTATTTCCTTTAATGTTTCTCATTCTAACATTTCTCATCGTATTGCACAGGGACGAAAGCTTGACACACGTGTCTAAGGAAACCACTTTGGAATAAGGGACTGTTCTTATTCCCTTCTTTTTGTTTAATGAACAATTATCCAAGTAAGCCGTTCCACATTGTTCATTTTCTTGGGCTCGGATGTCACGCAGGTAGCTGTAATCTCCCACGTGGTAAGGTCAATTGCTGCTGTAACCACGAATGCACGACTGACTTCTGTTGTTGATTTCATTCGTTTGTTATTTTCTTCAATGATTCTCATTCTAACACTTTTCATCGTATTGCACAGGGACGAAAGCTTGACACGCGTGTCTAAGGAAACCACTTTGGTATAAGGGACTGTTCTTATTCCCTTCTTTTTGTTTAATGAACAATTATCCAAGTAAGCCGTTCCACATTGTTCATTTTCTTGGGCTCGGATGTCACGCAGGTAGCTGTAATCTCCCACGTGGTAAGGTCAATTGCTGCTGTAACCACAAATGCACGACTGACTTCTGTTGTTGATTTCATTCGTTTGTTATTTTCTTCAATGTTTCTCATTCTAACACTTTTCATCGTATTGCACAGGGACGAAAGCTTGACACGCGTGTCTTAGGAAACCACTTTAGTATAAGGGACTGTTCTTATTCCCTTTTTTTTGTTTGATCAACAATTATCCAAGTGGGCCATTCCACATTGTTGATTTTCTTGGACTCGGATGTCACGCAGGTAGGTTTCATCTCCCACGTGGTAAGGTCAATTGCTGCTGTAACCACAAATGCACGACTGACTTCTGTTGTTGATTTCATTCGTTTGTTATTTTCTTCAATGTTTCTCATTCTAACACTTTTTTCATCGTATTGCACAGGGACGAAAGCTTGACACGCGTGTCTAAGGAAACCACTTTGGTATAAGGGACTGTTCTTATTCCCTTCTTTTTGTTTAATGAACAATTATCCGAATAAGCCATTCCACATTGTTGATTTTCTTGGACTCGGATGTCACGCAGGTAGCTAGAATCTCCCACGTGGTAATGTCAATTGCTGCTGTAACCACAAATGCACGACTGACTTCTGTTGTTGATTTCATTTGTTTGTTATTTCCTTCTATGTTTCTCATTCTAACACTTTTCATCGTATTGCACAGGGACGAAAGCTTGACACACGTGTCTATGGAAACCACATTCGTATAAGGGACTGTTCTTACTTCATTCTTTCTGTATAATGATCAATTATCCAAGTAAGTCATTCCACATTGTTGATTTTCTTGGACTCGGATGTCACGCAGGTAGCTATAATCTCCCACGTGGTAAGGTCAATTAATGCTGAAACCACAAATGCACGACTGACTTCTGTTGTTGATTTCATTTGTTTGTTATTTCCTTCAATGTTTCTCATTCTAACACTTTTCATCGTATTGCACAGGGACGAAAGCTTGACACACGTGTCTAAGAAAACCACTTTGGTATGAGGGACTGTTCTTATTCCCTTCTTTTTGTTCAATCAACAATTATCCAAGTAAGCCATTCCACATTGTTGATTTTCTTGGACTCGGATGTCACGCAGGTAGCTATAAGCTCCCACGTGGTAAGGTCAATTGCTGCTGTAACCACAAATGCACGACTGACTTCTGTTGTTGATTTCATTTGTTTGTTATTTCCTTCTATGTTTCTCATTCTAACACTTTTCATCGTATCGCACAGGGACGAAAGCTTGACACACGTGTCTAAGGATACCACTTTGGTATAAGGGACTGTTCTTATTTTTTTTTTTGTTTAATCAACAATTATCCAAGTAGGCCATTCCACATTGTTGATTTTCTTGGACTCGGATGTCACGCAGGTAGCTATAATCTCCCACGTGGTAAGGTCAATTGCTGCTGTAACCACAAATGCACGACTGACTTCTGTTGTTGATTTCATTTGTTTGTTATTTCCTTCTATGTTTCTCATTCTAACACTTTTCATCGTATTGCACAGGGACGAAAGCTTGACACGCGTGTCTAAGGAAACCACTTTGGTATAAGGGACTGTTCTTATTCCCTTCGTTTTGTTCAATCAACAATTATCCAAGTAAGCCATTCCACATTGTTGATTTTCTTGGACACGAATGTCACGCAGGTAGCTATAATCTCCCACGTGGTAAGGTCAATTGCTGCTGTAACCACAAATGCACGACTGACTTCTGTTGTTGATTTCATTTGTTTGTTATTTCCTTCTATGTTTCTCATTCTAACACTTTTCATCGTATTGCACAGGGACGAAAGCTTGACACGCGTGTCTAAGGAAACCACTTTGGTATAAGGGACTGTTCTTATTCCCTTCGTTTTGTTTAATGAACAATTATCCAAGTAAGCCATTCCATATTGTTGATTTTCTCGGACTCGGATGTCACGCAGGTAGCTATAATCTCCCACGTGGTAAGGTCAATTGCTGCTGTAACCACAAATGCACGACTGACTTCTGTTGTTGATTTCATTTGTTTGTTATTTCCTTCTATGTTTCTCATTCTAACACTTTTCATCGTATTGCACAGGAACGAAAGCTTGACACAGGTGTCTAAGGAAACCACTTTGGTATAAGGGACTGTTCTTATTCCCTTCTTTTTGTTTAATGAACAATTATCCAAGTAAGCCATTCCACATTGTTGATTTTCTTGGACTCGGATGACACGCGGGTAGCTATAATCTCCCACGTGGTAAGGTCAATTGCTGCTGTAACCACAATTGGACGGCTGACTTCTGTTGTTGATTTCATTTGTTTGTTATTTCCTTCAATGTTTCTCATTCTAACACTTCTCATCGTATTGCACAGGGACGAAAGCTTGACACACGTGTCTATGGAAACCACATTGGTATAAGGGACTGTTCTTATTCCCTTCTTTCTGTATGATGATCAATTATCCAAGTAAGCCATTCCACATTGTTGATTTTCTTGGACTCGGATGACACGCGATTAGCTATAATCTCCCACGTGGTAAGGTCAATTGCTGCTGTAACCACAAATGCACGACTGACTTCTGTTGTTGATTTCATTTGTTTGTTATTTCCTTCTATGTTTCTCATTCTAACACTTTTCATCGTATTGCACAGGAACGAAAGCTTGACACAGGTGTCTAAGGAAACCACTTTGGTATAAGGGACTGTTCTTATTCCCTTCTTTTTGTTTAATGATCAATTATCCAAGTAAGCCATTCCACATTGTTGATTTTCTTGGACTCGGATGTCACGCAGGTAGCAATAATCTCCCACGTGGTAAGGTCAATTGCTGCTGTAATCACAAATGCACGACTGACTTCTGTTGTTGATTTGATTTGTTTGTTATTCCCTTCAATGTTTCTCATTCTAACACTTCTCATCGTATTGCACAGGGACGAAAGCTTGACACACGTGTCTATGGAAACCACATTGGTATAAGGGACTGTTCTTATTCCCTTCTTTCTGTATAATGATCAATTATCCAAGTAAGCCATTCCACATTGTTGATTTTCTTGGACTCGGATGACACGCAGGTAGCTATTATCTTTTACGTGGTAAGGTCAATTGCTGCTGCAACCACAAATGCACGACTGACTACTGTTGTTGATTTCATTTGTTTGTTATTTCCTTTAATGTTTCTCATTCTAACATTTCTCATCGTATTGCACAGGGACGAAAGCTTGACACACGTGTCTAAGGAAACCACTTTGGTATAAGGGACTGTTCTTATTCCCTTCTTTTTGTTTAATGAACAATTATCCAAGTAAGCCGTTCCACATTGTTCATTTTCTTGGGCTCGGATGTCACGCAGGTAGCTGTAATCTCCCACGTGGTAAGGTCAATTGCTGCTGTAACCACAAATGCACGACTGACTTCTGTTGTTGATTTCATTCGTTTGTTATTTTCTTCAATGTTTCTCATTCTAACACTTTTCATCGTATTGCACAGGGACGAAAGCTTGACACGCGTGTCTAAGGAAACCACTTTGGTATAAGGGACTGTTCTTATTCCCTTCTTTTTGTTCAAAGAACAATTATCCAAGTAAGCCATTCCTCATTGTTGATTTTCTTGGACTCGGATGTCACGCAGGTAGCTATAATCTCCCACGTGGTGAGGTCAATTGCTGCTGTAACCACAAATGCACGACTGACTTCTATTGTTGATTTCATTCGTTTGTTATTTTCTTCAATGATTCTCATTCTAACACTTTTCATCGTATTGCACAGGGACGAAAGCTTGACACGCGTGTCTAAGGAAACCACTTTGTTATAAGGGACTGTTCTTATTCCCTTCTTTTTGTTTAATGAACAATTATCCAAGTAAGCAATTCCACATTGTTGATTTTCTTGGACTCGGATGTCACGCCGGTAGCTATAGTCTCCCACGTGGTAAGGTCAATTGCTGCTGTAACCACAAATGCACGACTGACTTCTGTTGTTGATTTCATTTGTTCGTTATTTCCTTTAATGTTTCTCATTCTAACACTTTTCATCGTATTGCACAGGGACGAAAGCTTGACACGCGTGTCTACGGAAACCACTTTGGTATAAGGGACTGTTCTTATTCCCTTCTTTTTGTTCAAAGAACAATTATCCAAGTAAGCCATTCCACATTGTTGATTTTCTTGGACTCGGATGTCACGCAGGTAGCTATAATCTCCCACGTGGTAAGGTCAATTGCTGCTGTAACCACAAATGCACGACTGACTTCTATTGTTGATTTCATTCGTTTGTTATTTTCTTCAATGATTCTCATTCTAACACTTTTCATCGTATTGCACAGGGACGAAAGCTTGACACGCGTGTCTAAGGAAACCACTTTGTTATAAGGGACTGTTCTTATTCCCTTCTTTTTGTTTAATGAACAATTATCCAAGTAAGCAATTCCACATTGTTGATTTTCTTGGACTCGGATGTCACGCCGGTAGCTATAGTCTCCCACGTGGTAAGGTCAATTGCTGCTGTAACCACAAATGCACGACTGACTTCTGTTGTTGATTTCATTCGTTTGTTATTTTCTTCAATGTTTCTCATTCTAACACTTTTCATCGTAATGCACAGGGACGAAAGCTTGACACACGTGTCTATGGAAACCACATTGGTATAAGGGACTGTTCTTACTTCATTCTTTCTGTATAATGATCAATTATCCAAGTAAGCCATTCCACATTGTTGATTTTCTTGGACTCGGATGTCACGCAGGTAGCTATAATCTCCCACGTGGTAAGGTCAATTGCTGCTGTAATCACAAATGCACGACTGACTTCTGTTGTTGATTTGATTTGTTTGTTATTTCCTTCAATGTTTCTCATTCTAACACTTCTCATCGTATTGCACAGGGACGAAAGCTTGACACACGTGTCTATGGAAACCACATTGGTATAAGGGACTGTTCTTATTCCCTTCTTTCTGTATAATGATCAATTATCCAAGTAAGCCATTCCACATTGTTGATTTTCTTGGACTCGGATGACACGCAGGTAGCTATTATCTTTTACGTGGTAAGGTCAATTGCTGCTGTAACCACGAATGCACGACTGACTTCTGTTGTTGATTTCATTTGTTTGTTATTTCCTTTAATGTTTCTCATTCTAACACTTCTCATCGTATTGCACAGGGACGAAAGCTTGACACACGTGTCTAAGGAAACCACTTTGGAATAAGGGACTGTTCTTATTCCCTTCTTTTTGTTTAATGAACAATTATCCAAGTAAGCCATTCCACATTGTTGATTTTCTTGGACTCGGATGTCACGCAGGTAGCTATAATCTCCCACGTGGTAAGGTCAATTGCTGCTGTAACCACAAATGCACGACTGACTTCTGTTGTTGATTTCATTCGTTTGTTATTTTCTTCAATGATTCTCATTCTAACACTTTTCATCGTATTGCACAAGGACGAAAGCTTGACACGCGTGTCTAAGGAAACCACTTTGGTATAAGGGACTGTTCTTATTCCCTTCTTTTTGTTTAATGAACAATTATCCAAGTAAGCCATTCCACATTGTTGATTTTCTTGGACTCGGATGTCACGCAGGTAGCTATAATCTCCCACGTGGTAAGGTCAATTGCTGCTGTAACCACAAATGCACGACTGACTTCTGTTGTTGATTTCATTCGTTTGTTATTTCCTTCAATGTTTCTCATTCTAACACTTTTCATCGTATTGCACAGGGACGAAAGCTTGACACACGTGTCTAAGGATACCACTTTGGTATAAGGGACTGTTCTTATTCAATTCTTTTTGTTTAATGAACAATTATCCAAGTAAGCCGTTACACATTGTTGATTTTCTTGGACTCGGATGTCACGCAGGTAGCTATAATCTCCCACGTGGTAAGGTCAATTGCTGCTGTAACCACAAATGCACGACTGACTTCTGTTGTTGATTTCATTCGTTTGTTATTTTCTTCAATGTTTCTCATTCTAACACTTTTCATCGTAATGCACAGGGACGAAAGCTTGACACACGTGTCTATGGAAACCACATTGGTATAAGGGACTATTCTTACTTCATTCTTTCTGTATAATGATCAATTATCCAAGTAAGCCATTCCACATTGTTGATTTTCTTGGACTCGGATGTCACGCAGGTAGCTATAATCTCCCACGTGGTAAGGTCAATTGCTGCTGTAATCACAAATGCACGACTGACTTCTGTTGTTGATTTGATTTGTTTGTTATTTCCTTCAATGTTTCTCATTCTAACACTTCTCATCGTATTGCACAGGGACGAAAGCTTGACACACGTGTCTATGGAAACCACATTGGTATAAGGGACTGTTCTTATTCCCTTCTTTCTGTATAATGATCAATTATCCAAGTAAGCCATTCCACATTGTTGATTTTCTTGGACTCGGATGACACGCAGGTAGCTATTATCTTTTACGTGGTAAGGTCAATTGCTGCTGTAACCACGAATGCACGACTGACTTCTGTTGTTGATTTCATTTGTTTGTTATTTCCTTTAATGTTTCTCATTCTAACATTTCTCATCGTATTGCACAGGGACGAAAGCTTGACACACGTGTCTAAGGAAACCACTTTGGAATAAGGGACTGTTCTTATTCCCTTCTTTTTGTTTAATGAACAATTATCCAAGTAAGCCGTTCCACATTGTTCATTTTCTTGGGCTCGGATGTCACGCAGGTAGCTGTAATCTCCCACGTGGTAAGGTCAATTGCTGCTGTAACCACGAATGCACGACTGACTTCTGTTGTTGATTTCATTCGTTTGTTATTTTCTTCAATGATTCTCATTCTAACACTTTTCATCGTATTGCACAAGGACGAAAGCTTGACACGCGTGTCTAAGGAAACCACTTTGGTATAAGGGACTGTTCTTATTCCCTTCTTTTTGTTTAATGAACAATTATCCAAGTAAGCCGTTCCACATTGTTCATTTTCTTGGGCTCGGATGTCACGCAGGTAGCTGTAATCTCCCACGTGGTAAGGTCAATTGCTGCTGTAACCACAAATGCACGACTGACTTCTGTTGTTGATTTCATTCGTTTGTTATTTTCTTCAATGTTTCTCATTCTAACACTTTTCATCGTATTGCACAGGGACGAAAGCTTGACACGCGTGTCTTAGGAAACCACTTTAGTATAAGGGACTGTTCTTATTCCCTTTTTTTTGTTTGATCAACAATTATCCAAGTGGGCCATTCCACATTGTTGATTTTCTTGGACTCGGATGTCACGCAGGTAGGTTTCATCTCCCACGTGGTAAGGTCAATTGCTGCTGTAACCACAAATGCACGACTGACTTCTGTTGTTGATTTCATTCGTTTGTTATTTTCTTCAATGTTTCTCATTCTAACACTTTTTTCATCGTATTGCACAGGGACGAAAGCTTGACACGCGTGTCTAAGGAAACCACTTTGGTATAAGGGACTGTTCTTATTCCCTTCTTTTTGTTTAATGAACAATTATCCGAATAAGCCATTCCACATTGTTGATTTTCTTGGACTCGGATGTCACGCAGGTAGCTAGAATCTCCCACGTGGTAATGTCAATTGCTGCTGTAACCACAAATGCACGACTGACTTCTGTTGTTGATTTCATTTGTTTGTTTTTTCCTTCTATGTTTCTCATTCTTACACTTTTCATCGTATTGCACAGGGACGAAAGCTTGACACACGTGTCTATGGAAACCACATTCGTATAAGGGACTGTTCTTACTTCATTCTTTCTGTATAATGATCAATTATCCAAGTAAGTCATTCCACATTGTTGATTTTCTTGGACTCGGATGTCACGCAGGTAGCTATAATCTCCCACGTGGTAAGGTCAATTAATGCTGAAACCACAAATGCACGACTGACTTCTGTTGTTGATTTCATTTGTTTGTTATTTCCTTCTATGTTTCTCATTCTAACACTTTTCATCGTATTGCACAGGGACGAAAGCTTGACACACGTGTCTAAGAAAACCACTTTGGTATGAGGGACTGTTCTTATTCCCTTCTTTTTGTTCAATCAACAATTATCCAAGTAAGCCATTCCACATTGTTGATTTTCTTGGACTCGGATGTCACGCAGGTAGCTATAAGCTCCCACGTGGTAAGGTCAATTGCTGCTGTAACCACAAATGCACGACTGACTTCTGTTGTTGATTTCATTTGTTTGTTATTTCCTTCTATGTTTCTCATTCTAACACTTTTCATCGTATCGCACAGGGACGAAAGCTTGACACACGTGTCTAAGGATACCACTTTGGTATAAGGGACTGTTCTTATTTTTTTTTTTGTTTAATCAACAATTATCCAAGTAGGCCATTCCACATTGTTGATTTTCTTGGACTCGGATGTCACGCAGGTAGCTATAATCTCCCACGTGGTAAGGTCAATTGCTGCTGTAACCACAAATGCACGACTGACTTCTGTTGTTGATTTCATTTGTTTGTTATTTCCTTCTATGTTTCTCATTCTAACACTTTTCATCGTATTGCACAGGGACGAAAGCTTGACACGCGTGTCTAAGGAAACCACTTTGGTATAAGGGACTGTTCTTATTCCCTTCGTTTTGTTCAATCAACAATTATCCAAGTAAGCCATTCCACATTGTTGATTTTCTTGGACACGAATGTCACGCAGGTAGCTATAATCTCCCACGTGGTAAGGTCAATTGCTGCTGTAACCACAAATGCACGACTGACTTCTGTTGTTGATTTCATTTGTTTGTTATTTCCTTCTATGTTTCTCATTCTAACACTTTTCATCGTATTGCACAGGGACGAAAGCTTGACACGCGTGTCTAAGGAAACCACTTTGGTATAAGGGACTGTTCTTATTCCCTTCGTTTTGTTTAATGAACAATTATCCAAGTAAGCCATTCCATATTGTTGATTTTCTCGGACTCGGATGTCACGCAGGTAGCTATAATCTCCCACGTGGTAAGGTCAATTGCTGCTGTAACCACAAATGCACGACTGACTTCTGTTGTTGATTTCATTTGTTTGTTATTTCCTTCTATGTTTCTCATTCTAACACTTTTCATCGTATTGCACAGGAACGAAAGCTTGACACAGGTGTCTAAGGAAACCACTTTGGTATAAGGGACTGTTCTTATTCCCTTCTTTTTGTTTAATGAACAATTATCCAAGTAAGCCATTCCACATTGTTGATTTTCTTGGACTCGGATGACACGCGGGTAGCTATAATCTCCCACGTGGTAAGGTCAATTGCTGCTGTAACCACAATTGGACGGCTGACTTCTGTTGTTGATTTCATTTGTTTGTTATTTCCTTCAATGTTTCTCATTCTAACACTTCTCATCGTATTGCACAGGGACGAAAGCTTGACACACGTGTCTATGGAAACCACATTGGTATAAGGGACTGTTCTTATTCCCTTCTTTCTGTATGATGATCAATTATCCAAGTAAGCCATTCCACATTGTTGATTTTCTTGGACTCGGATGACACGCGATTAGCTATAATCTCCCACGTGGTAAGGTCAATTGCTGCTGTAACCACAAATGCACGACTGACTTCTGTTGTTGATTTCATTTGTTTGTTATTTCCTTCTATGTTTCTCATTCTAACACTTTTCATCGTATTGCACAGGAACGAAAGCTTGACACAGGTGTCTAAGGAAACCACTTTGGTATAAGGGACTGTTCTTATTCCCTTCTTTTTGTTTAATGATCAATTATCCAAGTAAGCCATTCCACATTGTTGATTTTCTTGGACTCGGATGTCACGCAGGTAGCAATAATCTCCCACGTGGTAAGGTCAATTGCTGCTGTAATCACAAATGCACGACTGACTTCTGTTGTTGATTTGATTTGTTTGTTATTTCCTTCAATGTTTCTCATTCTAACACTTCTCATCGTATTGCACAGGGACGAAAGCTTGACACACGTGTCTATGGAAACCACATTGGTATAAGGGACTGTTCTTATTCCCTTCTTTCTGTATAATGATCAATTATCCAAGTAAGCCATTCCACATTGTTGATTTTCTTGGACTCGGATGACACGCAGGTAGCTATTATCTTTTACGTGGTAAGGTCAATTGCTGCTGCAACCACAAATGCACGACTGACTACTGTTGTTGATTTCATTTGTTTGTTATTTCCTTTAATGTTTCTCATTCTAACATTTCTCATCGTATTGCACAGGGACGAAAGCTTGACACACGTGTCTAAGGAAACCACTTTGGTATAAGGGACTGTTCTTATTCCCTTCTTTTTGTTTAATGAACAATTATCCAAGTAAGCCGTTCCACATTGTTCATTTTCTTGGGCTCGGATGTCACGCAGGTAGCTATAATCTCCCACGTGGTGAGGTCAATTGCTGCTGTAACCACAAATGCACGACTGACTTCTGTTGTTGATTTCATTCGTTTGTTATTTTCTTCAATGTTTCTCATTCTAACACTTTTCATCGTATTGCACAGGGACGAAAGCTTGACACGCGTGTCTAAGGAAACCACTTTGGTATAAGGGACTGTTCTTATTCCCTTCTTTTTGTTCAAAGAACAATTATCCAAGTAAGCCATTCCTCATTGTTGATTTTCTTGGACTCGGATGTCACGCAGGTAGCTATAATCTCCCACGTGGTGAGGTCAATTGCTGCTGTAACCACAAATGCACGACTGACTTCTATTGTTGATTTCATTCGTTTGTTATTTTCTTCAATGATTCTCATTCTAACACTTTTCATCGTATTGCACAGGGACGAAAGCTTGACACGCGTGTCTAAGGAAACCACTTTGTTATAAGGGACTGTTCTTATTCCCTTCTTTTTGTTTAATGAACAATTATCCAAGTAAGCAATTCCACATTGTTGATTTTCTTGGACTCGGATGTCACGCCGGTAGCTATAGTCTCCCACGTGGTAAGGTCAATTGCTGCTGTAACCACAAATGCACGACTGACTTCTGTTGTTGATTTCATTTGTTCGTTATTTCCTTTAATGTTTCTCATTCTAACACTTTTCATCGTATTGCACAGGGACGAAAGCTTGACACGCGTGTCTACGGAAACCACTTTGGTATAAGGGACTGTTCTTATTCCCTTCTTTTTGTTCAAAGAACAATTATCCAAGTAAGCCATTCCACATTGTTGATTTTCTTGGACTCGGATGTCACGCAGGTAGCTATAATCTCCCACGTGGTAAGGTCAATTGCTGCTGTAACCACAATTGGACGGCTGACTTCTGTTGTTGATTTCATTTGTTTGTTATTTCCTTCAATGTTTCTCATTCTAACACTTCTCATCGTATTGCACAGTGACGAAAGCTTGACACACGTGTCTATGGAAACCACATTGGTATAAGGGACTGTTCTTATTCCCTTCTTTCTGTATGATGATCAATTATCCAAGTAAGCCATTCCACATTGTTGATTTTCTTGGACTCGGATGACACGCGATTAGCTATAATCTCCCACGTGGTAAGGTCAATTGCTGCTGTAACCACAAATGCACGACTGACTTCTGTTGTTGATTTCATTTGTTTGTTATTTCCTTCTATGTTTCTCATTCTAACACTTTTCATCGTATTGCACAGGAACGAAAGCTTGACACAGGTGTCTAAGGAAACCACTTTGGTATAAGGGACTGTTCTTATTCCCTTCTTTTTGTTTAATGATCAATTATCCAAGTAAGCCATTCCACATTATTGATTTTCTTGGACTCGGATGTCACGCAGGTAGCTATAAGCTCAAACGTGGTAAAGTCAATTGCTGCTGTAATCACAAATGCACGACTGACTTCTGTTGTTGATTTGATTTGTTTGTTATTTCCTTCAATGTTTCTCATTCTAACACTTCTCATCGTATTGCACAGGGACGAAAGCTTGACACACGTGTCTAAAGAAACCACATTGGTATAAGGGACTGTTCTTATTCCCTTCTTTCTGTATAATGATCAATTATCCAAGTAAGCCATTCCACATTGTTGATTTTCTTGGACTCGGATGACACGCAGGTAGCTATTATCTTTTACGTGGTAAGGTCAATTGCTGCTGCAACCACAAATGCACGACTGACTTCTGTTGTTGATTTCATTTGTTTGTTATTTCCTTTAATGTTTCTCATTCTAACATTTCTCATCGTATTGCACAGGGACGAAAGCTTGACACACGTGTCTAAGGAAACCACTTTGGTATAAGGGACTGTTCTTATTCCCTTCTTTTTGTTTAATGAACAATTATCCAAGTAAGCAATTCCACATTGTTGATTTTCTTGGACTCGGATGTCACGCCGGTAGCTGTAATCTCCCACGTGGTAAGGTCAATTGCTGCTGTAACCACGAATGCACGACTGACTTCTGTTGTTGATTTCATTTGTTCGTTATTTCTTTTAATGTTTCTCATTCTAACACTTTTCATCGTATTGCACAGGGAAGAAAGCTTGACACGCGTGTCTACGGAAACCACTTTGGTATAAGGGACTGTTCTTATTCCCTTCTTTTTGTTTAATGAACAATTATCCAAGTAAGCAATTCCACATTGTTGATTTTCTTGGACTCGGATGTCACGCCGGTAGCTATAGTCTCCCACGTGGTAAGGTCAATTGCTGCTGTAACCACAAATGCACGACTGACTTCTGTTGTTGATTTCATTTGTTCGTTATTTCCTTCAATGTTTCTCATTCTAACACTTTTCATCGTATTGCACAGGGACGAAAGCTTGACACGCGTGTCTACGGAAACCACTTTGGTATAAGGGACTGTTCTTATTCCCTTCTTTTTGTTTAATGAACAATTATCCAAGTAAGCCGTTCCACATTGTTGATTTTCTTTGGCTCGGATGTCACGCAGGTAGCTGTAATCTCCCACGTGGTAAGGTCAATTGCTGCTGTAACCACGAATGCACGACTGACTTCTGTTGTTGATTTCATTTGTTCGTTATTTCTTTTAATGTTTCTCATTCTAACACTTTTCATCGTATTGCACAGGGAAGAAAGCTTGACACGCGTGTCTACGGAAACCACTTTGGTATAAGGGACTGTTCTTATTCCCTTCTTTTTGTTTAATGAACAATTATCCAAGTAAGCAATTCCACATTGTTGATTTTCTTGGACTCGGATGTCACGCCGGTAGCTATAGTCTCCCACGTGGTAAGGTCAATTGCTGCTGTAACCACAAATGCACGACTGACTTCTGTTGTTGATTTCATTTGTTCGTTATTTCCTTTAATGTTTCTCATTCTAACACTTTTCATCGTATTGCACAGGGACGAAAGCTTGACACGCGTGTCTACGGAAACCACTTTGGTATAAGGGACTGTTCTTATTCCCTTCTTTCTGTATAATGATCAATTATCCAAGTAAGCCATTCCACATTGTTGATTTTCTTGGACTCGGATGACACGCAGGTAGCTATTATCTTTTACGTGGTAAGGTCAATTGCTGCTGCAACCACAAATGCACGACTGACTTCTGTTGTTGATTTCATTTGTTTGTTATTTCCTTTAATGTTTCTCATTCTAACATTTCTCATCGTATTGCACAGGGACGAAAGCTTGACACACGTGTCTAAGGAAACCACTTTGGTATAAGGGACTGTTCTTATTCCCTTCTTTCTGTATAATGATCAATTATCCAAGTAAGCCATTCCACATTGTTGATTTTCTTGGACTCGGATGACACGCAGGTAGCTATTATCTTTTACGTGGTAAGGTCAATTGCTGCTGTAACCACAAATGCACGACTGACTTCTATTGTTGATTTCATTCGTTTGTTATTTTCTTCAATGATTCTCATTCTAACACTTTTCATCGTATTGCACAGGGACGAAAGCTTGACACGCGTGTCTAAGGAAACCACTTTGGTATAAGGGACTGTTCTTATTCCCTTCTTTTTGTTTAATGAACAATTATCCAAGTAAGCCATTCCACATTGTTGATTTTCTTGGACTCGGATGTCACGCAGGTAGCTATAATCTCCCACGTGGTGAGGTCAATTGCTGCTGTAACCACAAATGCACGACTGACTTCTGTTGTTGATTTCATTCGTTTGTTATTTTCTTCAATGATTCTCATTCTAACACTTCTCATCGTATTGCACAGGGACGAAAGCTTGACACACGTGTCTATGGAAACCACATTGGTATAAGGGACTGTTCTTATTCCCTTCTTTCTGTATAATGATCAATTATCCAAGTAAGCCATTCCACATTGTTGATTTTCTTGGACTCGGATGACACGCAGTTAGCTATTATCTTTCACGTGGTAAGGTCAATTGCTGCTGTAACCACAAATGCACGACTGACTACTGTTGTTGATTTCATTTGTTTGTTATTTCCTTTAATGTTTCTCATTCTAACATTTCTCATCGTATTGCACAGGGACGAAAGCTTGACACACGTGTCTAAGGAAACCACTTTGGTATAAGGGACTGTTCTTATTCCCTTCTTTTTGTTTAATGAACAATTATCCAAGTAAGCCGTTCCACATTGTTCATTTTCTTGGGCTCGGATGTCACGCAGGTAGCTGTAATCTCCCACGTGGTAAGGTTAATTGCTGCTGTACCACAAATGCACCACTGACTTCTGTTGTTGATTTCATTTGTTTGTTATTTCCTTCTATGATTCTCATTCTAACACTTTTCATCGTATTGCACAAGGACGAAAGCTTGACACGCGTGTCTAAGGAAACCACTTTGGTATAAGGGACTGTTCTTATTCCCTTCTTTTTGTTTAATGAACAATTATCCAAGTAAGCCGTTCCACATTGTTGATTTTCTTGGACTCGGATGTCACGCAGGTAGCTATAATCTCCCACGTGGTAAGGTCAATTGCTGCTGTAATCACAAATGCACGACTGACTTCTGTTGTTGATTTGATTTGTTTGTTATTTCTAGGATATCAGTGAAAATTCAAGTTTCTATCATGGTTAGTAATATTTTTAAATTTTCAGAATTTCTAAAGAACTATTGAATTGCTGGGACGCAAACCAGTTTTAAATCCAGGTGTTTACGAAACAAAAGTATTTTTTGTTGGAGATCACATATGTTGAAATTGATAGATACAATTGAATTGTTATTATTCATTTCATAGTAGAAACTGGTATTCGTCCGAAGAAACATGAATAGAATTGGGATTTTATAAATAAAAAAATATAAAAATTGAATATAAGATTCTAACATATGAATTTAGCAATAAAGAGTTCTAATAATGACAATATAAGATTCTACATTCGAAATTTAATGCCGTCTTTTTAATCGATTGCAGAGTTCATTCATTTGAAACCTCGCTTTCATATTTCACATGCATTGTCATTTCTAGACATTACTCTATTTCATTGGTCAATTATTCATTGTTTGATTCTGAATTGCAAAACGACGAATTTTTCTATTCTTTTAAATCTGAGGTCTAAAAATGTAAAAGAATCGAATAGACTTGACCAATCCTTATTCAGAAGCAAATTCTAGAGGTTTTAGGCATGTACATTAGTAAATGGTGGAACATCCAAAATGTTACCAAATCGAGGCCTATGCCATTGAATAGTTGGTATCCCAGACAATCGAAACTATTAGCGTACACCAGATGTAAATTATAAGCACAGACCTTTAACTGTAGTAAGAGAGAAATTCAATATATTCTGAGTTCTCATGTCTAATATCCAGGATGATAAAATTCAGAGAAATCCAATTTGACCTTGGACAGAACTTTTTTTTGAGTAATTATTCAACTAAGTTTTGATTTTCAAGTGAATTAGAGGACCAATAGAAAAAAAAAATTTTATAGTCATCAGAGACGAGAATTCTCCAAAAAAATTGTTCTGCCCCAAGAAAAAGAATAATAGGTTATAAAACGGAAATTAATGAGTGTTTTGTTTTGGGTCATTATAGATATAGGTTAATTCAGAGTTCATGACTGGTATATTTGTGATTTTTGTGAAACAAAAAAAAATTACATGATTCGAGTGCATGAGGTAAACAAATGAAATCAACAACAGAAGTCAGTCGTGCATTTGTGGTTACAGCAGCAATTGACCTTACCACGTGGGAAATTATAGCTAGCTGCGTGACATCCTAGTCCAAGAAAATCAACAATGTGGAATGGCTTACTTGGATAATTGTTCATCAAAAAGAAAAAAAGGAAGAAGATCAGTCCCTCATACCAAAGTGGTTTCCTTAGACACGTGTGTCAAGCTTTCATCCCTCAGCAATACGACAAAAAGTGTTAGAGTAAGAAACATTGTAGGAAATAACAAACGAATGAAATCAACAACAGAAGTCAACCGTCCAGTTTTGGATACAGCAGCAATTGACCTTACCACGTGGGAGGAAATCAAAAATGTGGAATGGCTTAATAAGAAACATTGGAGGAAATAACAAACAAATGAAATCAACAACAGAAGTCAGCCGTCCAGTTTTGGTTACAGCAGCAATTGACCTTACCAATTGAGAGATTGTAGCTACATGCGTGACATCCGAGACCAAGAAAAACAACAATGTGAAATGGCTTACTTGGATAATTGTTCATTAAACGAAAAGAAGAGAATAAGAACAGTCCCTTATATCAATGTGTTTTCTTTAGACACGTGTGTCAAGCTTTCGTCTCTGTGCAATACGATAAAAAGTGTTAGAATGAGGAAGATTGAAGGAAATAACAAACGAATGAAATCAACAACAGAAGTCAGTCGTGCATTTGTGGTTACAGCAGCAATTGACCTCACCAAATGAGAGATTATAGCTACCTGCGTGACATCCGAGACCAAGAAAAACAACAATGTGAAATGGCTTACTTGGATAATTGTTCATCAAACAAAAAGAAGAGAATAAGAACAGTCCATTATATTAATGTGGTTTCCTTAGACACGTGTGCCAAGCTTTCGTCTCTGTGCAATACGATGAAAAGTGTTAGAATGAGGAAGATTGAAGGAAATAACAAACAAATGAAATCAACAATAGAAGTCAATCGTGCATTTGTGGTTACAGCAGCAATTGACCTTACCAATTGAGAGATTATAGCTACCTGCGTGACATCCGAGACCAAGAAAAACAACAATGTGAAATGGCTTACTTGGATAATTGTTCATTAAACAAAAAGAAGAGAATAAGAACAGTCCCTTATATTAATGTGGTTTCCTTAGACACGTGTGCCAAGCTTTCGTCTCTGTGCAATACGATGAAAAGTGTTAGAATGAGGAAGATTGAAGGAAATAACGAACGAATGAAATCAACAACAGAAGTCAGTCGTGCATTTGTGGTTACAGCAGCAATTGACCTCACCAAATGAGAGATTATAGCTACCTGCGTGACATCCGAGACCAAGAAAAACAACAATGTGAAATGGCTTACTTGGATAATTGTTCATCAAACAAAAAGAAGAGAATAAGAACAGTCCATTATATCAATGTGGTTTCCTTAGACACTTGTGTCAAGCTTTCGTCCCTGTGCAATACGATGAAAAGTGTTAGAATGAGAAACATTGAATTTAACAACAAACAAATGAAATCAACAACAGAAGTCAACCGTCCATTTATTGTTAAAGCAGCAATTGATCTTACCACGTGGGAGATTATAGCTACCTGCGTGACATCCGAGTCCAAGAAAATCAACAATGTGAAAAGGCTTATCTGGATAATTGTTCATCTAACAGAAAAAAGGGAATAAGAACAGTCCCTCATACCAGTGTTGATTCCTTAAACACGTGTGTCAAGCTTTCGTCCGTGTGCAATACGATGAAAAGTGTTAGAATGAGAAACATTGAAGGAAATTTCAAACAAATGAAATCAACAACAGAAGTCAGTCGTGCATTTATGGTTACAGCTGCAATTGACCTTACCACGTGGGAAATTATAGCTAGCTGCGTGACATCCTAGTCCAAGAAAAACAACAATGTGAAATGGCTTACTTGGATAATTGTTCATCAAACAAAAAGAAGAGAATAAGAACAGTCCATTATATCAATGTGGTTTCCTTAGACACGTGTGTCAAGCTTTCGTCCCTGTGCAATACGATGAAAAGTGTTAGAATGAGAAACATTGAATTTAACAACAAACAAATGAAATCAACAACAGAAGTCAACCGTCCATTTATTGTTAAAGCAGCAATTGATCTTACCACGTGGGAGATTATAGCTACCTGCGTGACATCCGAGTCCAAGAAAATCAACAATGTGAAAAGGCTTATCTGGATAATTGTTCATCTAACAGAAAAAAGGGAATAAGAACAGTCCCTCATACCAGTGTTGATTCCTTAAACACGTGTGTCAAGCTTTCGTCCGTGTGCAATACGATGAAAAGTGTTAGAATGAGAAACATTGAAGGAAATTTCAAACAAATGAAATCAACAACAGAAGTCAGTCGTGCATTTATGGTTACAGCTGCAATTGACCTTACCACGTGGGAGATTATAGCAACCTGCGTGACATCCGAGTCCAAGAAAATCAACAATGTGGAATGGCTTACTTGGATAATTGTTGATTAAACGAAAAAAAGGGAATAAGAACAGTCCCTCATACCAAAGTGGTTTTCTCAGACACGTGTGTCAAGCTTTCGTCCCTGTGCAATACGATGAAAAGTGTTAGAATGAGAAACATAGAAGGAAATAACAAACGAATGAAATCAACAACAGAAGTCAGTCGTGCATTTGTGGTTACAGCAGCAATTGACCTTACCACGTGGGAAATTATAGCTAGCTGCGTGACATCCTAGTCCAAGAAAATCAACAATGTGGAATGGCTTACTTGGATAATTGTTCATCAAAAAGAAAAAAGGGAAGAAGATCAGTCCCTCATACCAAAGTGGTTTCCTTAGACACGTGTGTCAAGCTTTCGTCACTGTGCAATACGATGAAAAGTGTTAGAATGAGAAACATTGAAGAAAATAACAAACGAATTAAATCAACAACAGAAGTCAGTCGTGCATTTGTGGTTACAGCAGCAATTGACCTTACCACGTGGGAGATTATAGCTACCTGCGTGACATCCGAGTCCAAGAAAATCAACAATGTGGAATGGCTTACTTGGATAATTGTTCATTTAACAAGAAGAAGGGAATAAGAACAGTGCCTCATAACAAAGTGGTTTCCTTAGACACGCGTGTCAAGCTTTCGTCCCTGTGCAATACGATGAAAAGTGTTAGAATGAGAAACATTGAAGGAAATAACAAACAAATCAAATCAACAACAGAAGTCAGTCGTGCATTTGTGATTACAGCAGCAATTGACCTTACCACGTGGGAGATTATAGCTACCTGCGTGACATCCGAGTCCAAGAAAATCAACAATGTGGAATGGCTTACTTGGATAATTGATCATTATACAGAAAGAATGAAGTAAGAACAGTCCCTTATACCAATGTGGTTTCCATAGACACGTGTGTCAAGCTTTCGTCCCTGTGCAATACGATGAAAAGTGTTAGAATGAGAAACATTGAAGAAAATAACAAACAAATCAAATCAACAACAGAAGTCAGTCGTGCATTTGTGATTACAGCAGCAATTGACCTTACCACGTGGGAGATTATAGCTACCTGCGTGACATCCGAGTCCAAGAAAATCAACAATGTGGAATGGCTTACTTGGATAATTGTTCATTAAACAAAACG
Organism: Harmonia axyridis; assembly: GCF_914767665.1. Classification (NCBI taxonomy): domain Eukaryota; kingdom Metazoa; phylum Arthropoda; class Insecta; order Coleoptera; family Coccinellidae; genus Harmonia; species Harmonia axyridis. Next base: position 22,488,872 of record NC_059508.1, on the reverse strand, counting down.
AAGGGAATAAGAACAGTCCCTTATACCAAAGTGGTTTCCTTAGACACGCGTGTCAAGCTTTCGTCCCTGTGCAATACGATGAGAAGTGTTAGAATGAGAAACATTGAAGGAAATAACAAACAAATGAAATCAACATCAGAAGTCAGTCGTGCATTTGTGGTTACAGCAGCAATTGACCTTACCACGTTTGAGATTATAGCTACCTGCGTGACATCCGAGTCCAAGATAATCAACAATGTGGAATGGCTTACTTGGATAATTGATCATTATACAGAAAGAAGGGAATAAGAACAGTCCCTTATACCAAAGTGGTTATCTTAGACACGTGTGTCAAGCTTTCGTCCCTGTGCAATACGATGAGAAATGTTAGAATGAGAAACATTAAAGGAAATAACAAACAAATGAAATCAACAACAGAAGTCAGTCGTGCATTTGTGGTTGCAGCAGCAATTGACCTTACCACGTGGGAGATTATAGCTACCTGCGTGACATCCGAGTCCAAGAAAATCAACAATGTGGAACGGCTTACTTGGATAATTGTTCATTAAACAAAAAGAAGGGAATAAGAACAGTCCCTTATACCAAAGTGGTTTCCTTAGACACGCGTGTCAAGCTTTCGTCCCTGTGCAATACGATGAAAAGTGTTAGAATGAGAATCATTGAAGAAAATAACAAACGAATGAAATCAACAACAGAAGTCAGTCGTGCATTCGTGGTTACAGCAGCAATTGACCTTACCACGTGGGAGATTACAGCTACCTGCGTGACATCCGAGCCCAAGAAAATCAACAATGTGGAACGGCTTACTTGGATAATTGTTCATTAAACAAAAAGAAGGGAATAAGAACAGTCCCTTATACCAAAGTGGTTTCCTTAGACACGCGTGTCAAGCTTTCGTCCCTGTGCAATACGATGAAAAGTGTTAGAATGAGAATCATTGAAGAAAATAACAAACGAATGAAATCAACAATAGAAGTCAGTCGTGCATTTGTGGTTACAGCAGCAATTGACCTCACCACGTGGGAGATTATAGCTACCTGCGTGACATCCGAGTCCAAGAAAATCAACAATGTGGAATGGCTTACTTGGATAATTGTTGATTAAACAAAAAAAAGAGAATGAGAGAAGTCCCTTATACCAAAGTATTTTCCTTAGACACGTGTGTCAAGCTTTCGTCCCTGTGCAATTTGATGAAAAGTGTTAGAATGAGAAACATAGAAGGAAATAACAAACAAATGAAATCAACAACAGAAGTCAGTCGTGCATTTGTGGTTACAGCAGCAATTGACCTTACCACGTGGGAGCTTATAGCTACCTGCGTGACATCCGAGTCCAAGAAAATCAACAATGTGGAATGGCTTACTTGGATAATTGTTGATTGAACAAAAAGAAGGGAATAAGAACAGTCCCTCATACCAAAGTGGTTTTCTTAGACACGTGTGTCAAGCTTTCGTCCCTGTGCAATACGATGAAAAGTGTTAGAATGAGAAACATTGAAGGAAATAACAAACAAATGAAATCAACAACAGAAGTCAGTCGTGCATTTGTGATTTCAGCAGCAATTGACCTTACCACGTGGAAGATTATAGCTACCTGCGTGACATCCGAGTCCAAGAAAATCAACAATGTGGAATGACTTACTTGGATAATTGATCATTATACAGAAAGAATGAAGTAAGAACAGTCCCGTATACGAATGTGGTTTCCATAAACACGTTTGTCAAGCTTTCGTCCCTGTGCAATACGATGAAAAGTGTAAGAATGAGAAACATAGAAGGAAAAAACAAACAAATGAAATCAACAACAGAAGTCAGTCGTGCATTTGTGGTTACAGCAGCAATTGACCTTACCACGTGGGAGATTCTAGCTACCTGCGTGACATCCGAGTCCAAGAAAATCAACAATGTGGAATGGCTTACTTGGATAATTGTTCATTAAACAAAAAGAAGGGAATAAGAACAGTCCCTTATACCAAAGTGGTTTCCTTAGACACGCGTGTCAAACTTTCGTCCCTGTGCAATACGATGAAATGTGTAAGAATGAGAAACATTGAAGAAAATAACAAACGAATGAAATCAACAACAGAAGTCAGTCGTGCATTTGTGGTTACAGCAGCAATTGACCTTACCACGTGGGAGATTCTAGCTACCTGCGTGACATCCGAGTCCAAGAAAATCAACAATGTGGAATGGCCCACTTGGATAATTGTTGATCAAACAAAAAAAAAGGGAATAAGAACAGTCCCTTATACCAAAGTGGTTTCCTTAGACACGCGTGTCAAGCTTTCGTCCCTGTGCAATACGATGAAAAATTGACCAATCCTTATTCAGAAGCAAATTCTAGAGGTTTTAGGCATGTACATTAGTAAATGGTGGAACATCCAAAATGTTACCAAATCGAGGCCTATGCCATTGAATAGTTGGTATCCCAGACAATCGAAACTACTAGCGTACACCAGATGTAAATTATAAGCACAGACCTTCAACTGTAGTAAGAGAGAAATTCAATATATTCTGAGTTCTCATGTCTAATATCCAGGATAATAAAATTTAAAGAAATCCAATCTGACCTTGGACAGAACTTTTTTTTGAGTAATTATTCAACTGAGTTTAGATTTTCAAGTGAATTAGAGGACCAATAGAAAAAAGAAATTTCATAGTAATCAGAGACGAGAATTCTCCAAAAAAATTGTTCTGACCCAGGAAAAGGAATAATAGGTTATAAAACGGAAATTAATGAGTGTTTTGTTTTGGGTCATTATAGATATAGGTTAATTCAGAGTTCATGACTGGTATATTTGTGATTTTTGTGAAACAAAAAAAAATTACATGATTCGAGTGCATGAGGTACGATCTTCCAAAATATCCTCATTTATCTAGGTTACAGAAGTAGGAGAACGTAGCGCCGCTGAACACAGGGGAAAATTATGAAGTTTGGTCAAGTTTTTTTTTATTATATTGAGCGAAATTCACCTGATTTCAAGAGCAAAGAAAAAAGAATAAAGAGTCCAAAGTCCTGAAATAGCTAATACTGTTTAATTTTTAATTTTTTTAAGTTTTTAATTTTTAGTTTTTTTTTCATGTTTTCTGGAAGTCATAGACTACTCCATTCAATGAGAAATTGCAGTTTTCCTGAGTTGAAGTTTTTCCTCGAAAACTCTTCAAGTATAGAGTTTGCTTGAGACCCCTCTCTTTTTATATCAACGTAAATTTGACTGAATGAATAAAAAAATAAAGATTTTTCCGAAAAACTTTTCATTAGATATCTATAGGAATCTCTTCAACTTATGAACTGTTCAGCTTATACTCAAGTATTGCCATATTGCTGAAATTATCATCAACCAAGCTATCTGATAATGCACTAATATACTGGGTGTGCCGTTTGAAATAAGAAGGTAGTAATCTGAAATTGATTAAATTTTCAGCACAAAATTTTCATAAGTTTTCCATAAACAATAAGCCATCGCGGTGAATCACTCTGTACATCATTATCATTCAGCCTTCTGCTTCCACTAAGGGATATAAATTTCGCCTTACTGGTTTATGACTGTTTTGCAATCATCTCTGGCCAAGCGTTTTTATAGACTATTTCAAGGGACTTTGGATATACTATATACAGAAATATTATAATTTCCAAAATGATTTCCACTATTATATTGTTATTTTTTTTTTCAGAATCTACATTTCTTGGAGTTAACTCAGTTAGAAGAAGAAGAGGTATTATTAATAATAAATTATTTACCAATTCTAGTGAATACAAATTACCCTGTAGAGTTAAACAAAAAATTTCTGCAAGTAAGTATAGAGATCTTAAAAGAATTATTCATGGTCAATATGAATATGTAATATAATAATAAGTCAACTAATATCAACTTTTTCAGAAAATGAGTGTAGAAAATCTGTAATCAATTACAATGGATTATCAATTACAAAACCTTTTATCCAGAATGAGATGACAGGAAAACATTCGAAACCTTCAACTCCCCCTAGTTCAGCTGTAAAAACAGTTGAAATTATTGCAAGAGATAATACAGAGATAATCAAAAATGATACAATTTCCAATAGGACAATTGAAAAAATTGAAAGTAGCATCTCGAATAAAAATGAATCTAAAATTGAGGAGCCCACAGTAAATGTATGGAAAAAATCATGGGCTAGTCTATTTGATAAAGATGTTAAAACAATATCGAATGAGAAAATAGACAATAAAATTAATGATCCACATGTAACATCTTTAAAACATACAAAAGTAGTCAAAAAAATAGATTCAGCCACTCATATGTTAGGAGGTGAGTTCAAAACCATATCTTTTTTTATATATTTATCTTACTTTCAACTAACAATTTGCTTACATCTACAGTAGATAATTATTTTACTTAGTTGAACCCATTTTACTCGATGAAAAGTGGAATGCTTTGGTTTTCACCTACAGATATCAGTGAAAATTCAAGTTTCTATCATGGTTAGTAATATTTTTAAATTTTCAGAATTTCTAAAGAACTATTGAATTGCTGGGACGCAAACCAGTTTTAAATCCAGGTGTTTACAGAACAAAAGTATTTTTTGTTATATAAACTCAATATTACAAGCCTTACTTGCTTGCCCACCACTTTGTAATCTCCTCAAACGGCTATCAGAGAACTTCACTCACAATAATGCACTGAAATCAATAACAATGAGTGAAAATATGTAAGTATAAATTAATATAATTTGCAACTTTGATTGAATAACAATTTTGTATATGTATTTTCATTATTCAACTAATCCAGGTGTAAATTTATGAATAACTTCGATAATCTCCCCAATGTAAGACGCAAGTCACGTTCAAAAAAGAAGAACAAGAAGCAAACTTTCGTTTGAGGCCTCATCGTTTTATACGATGCTAAACGGAACACGTAGCGATTCTTTCCTTGTTGAAGGCCGACAAGAAGACGCCGAAGAATTCTTGGGCCTTCTGTTGAATGGACTCAATGATGAAATGATGGGAATAATGAAATTGATTAGCCATGACGAAAATATTCAAGCAGCTAAAAAAGAAGTGAAAATAGATGTGGATGATTGGAAAGTTATTGATCCTAGGAACGAAGGGAATGTAACAAGAGAAATACAAATGGACAAGACACCGATTAGTGATATATTCGGAGGACTTCTCTGTTCAAGAATCCATAAAACCGGAGACGAAACTTCAGAAAATATTGAACCATTCCTAACATTGCCATTAAATATTAAGAAAGCAAATAACATAGCTGAAGCATTAGAAGGCCTTACAATCAAGAACAAACTAGAGGGTCTAACATCATCGAAAACGAAAGAAACGGTTGAAGCATGGCAGCAAGTGATGATAGAGAAGTTGCCTGTAGTTTTAGTATTACATTTGAAATGCTTCGAATACAGAATGAATGGCTGCACTGAAATAATGAAGACTATAGAATTTCCCATTAATCTGCAGATTGATTCTAAAATATTATCTGGAAGGACGAATACTTCAGCGGAGAGACAATATAAATCAATATCTGTAGTATATCATGTAGGAAAGGAGGCCAGCTATGGGCATTATATAGCAGATACTTTCCATTCGGGGTATAATACATAGTTGAGGTTTGATGACTCTAAAATAAACAGAGTTACGGAAGAAGATGTTCTTAAACGTCAAGGAGATAGAGTTCCTTATTTATTATTTTATCGAAGGAGTGATACGGTGTGAAGTGTTAAGATTCATTGATAAAGTTGTTAATTTGTACAGATTAGATTTAAGGATGCTGAACATTGTAATATTTTTCTGTTGTTTCATGAGTGATGCCATGAATTGTATTTCGGGAGAATATGATAAATTGACTATACAATGTTATATATAAATATATATATATATATATATATATATATATATATATATATATACATATGTATATAAAAAATAAATATTATATTTTAATAAACGAAATTGTATGAATGTAAAATTTTGTTTGTTTTTTTGAAGAAATTTCTTTTCCTAAAACTTAAATTAAATTTTTATAAGAACAACGATCTCAGAAAGGAAAAGAAGGTCGTCTTCGTGAAAATTTCAATGAACCATTAACAGTATTAGCTATTTCAGGACTTTGGACTCTTTATTCCTTTTTCTTTGCTCTTGAAATCAGGTGAATTTCGCTCAATGTAATGAAAAGAAACTTGACCAAACTTTATAATTTCCCCCTGTGTTCAGCGGCGCTACGTTCTCCTACTTCTGTAACCTAGATAAATGAGGATATTTTGGAAGATCGTACCTCATGCACTCGAATCATGTAATTTTTTTTTGTTTCACAAAACTCATAAATATACCAGTCATGAACTCTGAATTAACCTATATCTTTAATGACCCAAAACAAAACACATATTAATTTCCGTTTTATAACCTATTATTCCTTTTCCTGGGTCAGAACAATTTTTTTGGAGAATTCTCGTCTCTGATTACTATAAAATTTCTTTCTTCTATTGGTCCTCTAATTCACTTGAAAATCAAAACTTAGTTGAATAATTACTCGAAAAAAAGATCTGTCCAAGGTCAGATTGGATTTCTTTAAATTTTATCATCCTGGATATTAGACATGAGAACTCAGAATATATTGAATTTCTCTCTTACTACAGTTAAAGGTCTGTGCTTATAATTTACATCTGGTGTACGCTAATAGTTTCGATTGTCTGAGATACCAATTATTCAATGGCATAGGCCTTTATTTGGTAACATTTTGGATGTTCCACCATTTACTAATGTACATGCCTAAAACCTCTAGAATTTGCTTCTGAATAAGGATTGGTCAAGTCTATTCAATTCTTTTACATTTTTAGACCTCAGATTTAAAAGAATAGAAAAATTCGTCGTTTCGCAATTCAGAATCAAACAATAATTGACCAATGAAATAGAGTAATGTCTAGAAATGACAATGCATATGAAATATGAAAGCAAGGTTTCAAATGAATAAACTCTGCAATCGACTAAAAAGACGGCATTAAATTCCGAATGTAGAATCTTATATTGTTATTATTAGAACTCTTTATTGCTTAATTCATATGTTAGAATCTTATATTCAATTTTTATATTTTTTTATTTAAAAAATCCCAGTTCTATTCATGTTTCTTTGGACGAATACCAGTTTCTACTATGAAATGAATAATTACAATTCAATTGTATCTATCAATTTCAACATATGTGATCTCCAATTTCAATATCTTTTTTCAATTATTCCTGAAAAGTGATCATTCAAACTTTCATTCGTAACTTCACAAATAATTAATTACTCAACTATCTAATCATCATCAGTGAATAGTAACGAATATTCATAAATATCAACTACTCACTGAATAGAAAACTATTCACTGAATAGCTAGAAGGCTAATTTCTTAGAGTATATTCTATGTTCTGAGGTATATTTCATAGAAAACTTCAAAAAGGATGAAAGTGTGGCGGCTTCTCATAAAGCTCCACATAGCAACAATAAACACAGCATTCGGTAGCCTAGACGTTAAGAGGTAGAATCACTCACCGAGATGCGACAAGGTGCCGGGTTCGAGTCCCGGCGGCTCCCGATAATAATAAATTCCCCAAGCGTCTGTGACACGGCACACACAATTATACCAAAGTCACACTGATGAGTCCGGTGTGTGTGCCAGGGACGAAACGCATAAGTAGGCATATGTGCTATCCAACAAAAGTATGTTCGCTTTCTTGGGTTGGCAGATCGAATGTCCCTATTATCGGGAACAAAAAATAATTTCGGAAATTTGTACATTGGTCGGGAGACACAAAAATAATATTAAAGTGAATATAATAATTTAACATAATTGTTATATTCCGCTGAAGATCGAAATGTCGAAATATCAACAGAAAATGGTTTTCTCATTACCTATGTTATAATTATCAACAGAATTCAATATTTATTTTTCAGCTTGCCACATCTATCAGAATCAATTATAACCATATATAAGAGGTACATTTGTATTTATCTATGAATATAACCACGCTTAAAATGAAACCACGGAATGCAGATTACAGAAACCACAAAATACAAATATACCCTCTAGCTACACTAGCGCCTTCTATTTATCCTGTCCGCTGGACACTTTTTCAATGCGAACTGTGGACCATAGATTACAATCAAATTAAGCTGGAAATGAAGAAACGAAATACAGATAATTTTGTGGGATTGGAATTTTTTATTTCGAGCACAGTTTAGAAATTATCTAATTGAAAATTATTATTATTATTATATATATTATTATTGAAATTTAATATGAGGCGCACGCGCACTTCTATATTCTACCTAATAGACTAAGGGCCAGTTGCACCATTTGCCTAAACATTTATTAAAAATTTAAACGTTGATTACTCTATGATTTCTCAAGAGAAATCAGAAATTAATCAATGTTTAAATTTTAATCAATGTTTAGGCAAATGGTGCAACTGGCCCCTAATATAAGGTATATGGTTCGACCTGTACATAGTTAAGACGAAGAAAAATATTCTATGTTCGTCAACCATGCCGGGTTGACAAATTGTAAGTAACCTCAGTTTAGCGAATATTCTTCCAAGAGTTACTTTATAAACAGTTGTTGAAGTGATATTTCTAGTGGAAAGTTTCATGTTCAAATAAAAAATTGTTTGAATATGGGGGTAATTTTTTTAATACTAGCTTAGGGTTGTTTTAATTTATTCGAATATTTTCAAATATCAGTTATATTTCATGTAGTTAGTTTTTTTTTATTGGTTTATGGATTTTCCACCATCATAACGAAAAATTTATTACAATTCATAAAATTTCGACTTTTGAGTTTCTTTTCATGTTTTCTGGAAGTCATAGACTACTCCATTCAATGAGAAATTGCAGTTTTCCTTAGTTGAAGTTTTTCCTCGAAAACTTCTTAAGTATAGAATTTGCTTGAGACCCCTCTCTTTTTATATCTACGTAAAATTGACTGAATGAACAAAAAAATATGCGGCGCACGCGCACTTCTATATTTCACCGAATAGACAAAGAGCCAGTTGCACCATTTGCCTAAACATTAATTAAAAATTTAAACGTTGATTACTCTATGATTTCTCAAGAGAAATCAGAAATTAATCAATGTTTAAATTTTAATCAATGTTTAGGCAAATGGTGCAACTTGCCCCTAATATTAGGTATATGGCTCGACCTGTACATAGTTAAGAAGAAGAAAAATATTCTATGCTCGTCAACCATGCCAGGTTGACAAATTGTAAGTAACCTCAGTTCAGCGAACATTCTTCCAAGAGTTACTTCTTAAACAGTTGTTGAAGTGATATTTCTAGTGGAAAGTTTCATGTTTAAATAGTTAATTGTTTGAATATGGAGGTAATTTTTTTAATACTAGCTTAGGGTTATTTTCATTTATTCGAATATTTTCGAATATCAGTTATATTTCATGTAGTTATTTTTTTTCATTGGTTTATGAATTTTCAACTTTCTTAACGAAAAATTTATTACAATTCAAGAAATTTCGACTTTTTAGTTTCTTTTCATGTTTTCTGGAAGTCATAGACTACTCCATTCAATGAGAAATTGCAGTTTTCCTTAGTTGAAGTTTTTCCTCGAAAACTCTTCAAGTATAGAGTTTGCTTGAGACCCCTCTCTTTTTATATCTACGTAAAATTGACTGAATGAATAAAAAAATATAGATTTTTCCAAAAAACTTTTCATTAGAAATCTATAGGAATCTCTTCAACTTATGAACTGTTCAGCTTATACTCAAGTATTGCCATATTGCTGAAATTATCATCAACCAAGCTATCTGATAATGCAATAATATACTGGGTGTGACGTTTGAAATAAGTAGGTAGTAATCTGAAATTGTTAAAATTTTCAGCAGAAAATTATTATTAGTTTTCCATAAACAATAAGCCATCGCGGTGAATCACCCTGTACATCATTATCATTCAGCCTTCTGCTTCCACCGAGGGATATAAATTTCGCCTTACTGGTTTTTGACTGTTTTGCAATTATCTCTGGCCAAGCGTTTTTATAGACTATTTCAAGGGACTTTGGATATACTATATACAGAAATATTATAATTTCCAAAATGATTTCAACTATTATATTGTTATTTTTTTTTCAGAATCTACATTTCTTGGAGTTAACTCAGTTAGAAGAAGAAGAGGTCCGTTTTATAAATAATATATTATTTACCAATTCTAGTGAATACAAATTACCCTGTAGAGTTAAACAAAAATTTTCTGCAAGTAAGTATAGAGATCTTAAAAGAATTATTCATGGTCAATATGAATATGCAATATAATAATGAATCAACTAATATCAAATTTTTCAGAAAATGAGTGTAGAAAATCAGTAATCAATTACAATGGATTATCAATTACAAAACCTATTATCCAGAATGAGATGACAGGAAAACATTCGAAACCTTCAACTCCCCCCAGTTGAGCTGTAAAAACAGTTGAAATTACTGCAAGAGATAATACAGAGATAATCAAAAATGATACAATTTCCAATAGGACAATTGAAAAAATTGAAAGTAGCATCTCGAATAAAAATGAATCTAAAATTGAGGAGCCCACAGTAAATGTATGGAAAAAATCATGGGCTAGTCTATTTGATAAAGATGTTAAAACAATATCGAATGAGAAAATAGACAATAAAATTGATGATTCACATGGAACATCTTTAAAACATACAAAAGTAGTCAAAAAAATAGATTCAGCCACTCATATGTTAGGAGGTGAGTTCAAAACCATATCTTTTTTTATATATTTATCTTACTTTCAACTAACAATTTGCTTACATCTACAGTAGATAATTATTTTACTTAGTTGAACCCATTTTACTTGATGAAAAGTGGTATGCTTTGGTTTTCACCTACAAATATCAGTGAAAATTCAAGTTTCTATCATGGTTAGTAATATTTTTTAATTTTCAGAATTTCTCAAGAACTATAAAATTGATGGGACCCAAACCAGTTTTAAACCCAGGGGTTTACGAAACAAAAGTAACTTTCGTTATATAAACTCAATATTACAAGCCTTACTTGCTTGCCCACCACTTTGTAATCTCCTCAAACGGCTATCAGAGAACTTCACTCACAATAATGCACTGAAATCAATAACAATGAGTGAAAATATGTAAGTATAAATTAATATAATTTGCAACTTTGATTGAATAACAATTTTATATATGTATTTTCATTATTCAACTATTCCAGGTGTAAATTTATGAATAACTTCGATAATCTGCCCAATGTAAGACGCAAGTCACGTTCAAAAAAGAAAAACAAGAAGCAAACTTTCGTCAATATAGACAATGGCAATTCGTTTGAGGCCTCATCGTTTTATACGATGCTAAACGAAACACTTAGCGATTCTTTCCTTGTTGAAGGCCGACAAGAAGACGCCGAAGAATTCTTGGACCTTCTGTTGAATGGACTCAATGATGAAATGATGGGAATAATGAAATTGATTAGCCATGACGAAAATATTCAAGCAGCTAAAAAAGAAGTGAAAATAGATGTGGATGATTGGAAAGTTATTGATCCTAGGAACGAAGGGAATGTAACAAGAGAAATACAAATGGACAAGACACCGATTAGTGATATATTCGGAGGACTTCTCTGTTCAAGAATCCTTAAAACCGGAGACGAAACTTCAGAAAATATTGAACCATTCCTAACATTGCCATTAAATATTAGGAAAGCAAATAACATAGCTGAAGCATTAAAAGGCCTTACAACCAAGAACAAACTAAAGGGTCTGACATCATCGAAATGTAAGAAACGGTTGAAGCATGGCAGCAAGTGATGATAGAGAAGTTGCCTGTAGTTTTAGTATTACATTTGAAATGCTTCGAATACAGAATGAATGGCTGCACTAAAATAATGAAGACTATAGAATTTCCCATCAATCTGCAGATTGATTCTGAAATATTATCTGGAAGGACGAATACTTCAGCGGAGAGACAATATAAATTAATATCTGTAGTATACCATGTAGGAAAGGAGGCCAGCTATGGGCATTATATAGCAGATACCTTCCATTCGGGGTATAATACATGGTTGAGGTTTGATGACTCTAAAATAAACAGAGTTACGGAAGAAGATGTTCTCAAACGTCAAGGAGATAGAGTTCCTCATTTATTATTTTATCGAAGGAGTGATACGGTGTGAAGTGTAAAGATTCATTGATATAGTTGTTAATTTGTACAGATTAGATTTAAGGATGCTGAACATTGTAATATTTTTCTGTTGTTTCATGAGAAATGCCATGTCTTGTATTTCGGGAGAATATGATAAATTGACTTAACAATGTTATATATATGTATATGTATATGTATATAAAAAATGAATATTATATTTTAATAAACGAACTTTGTATAAATGTAAAATTTTGTTTTTTTTTTTTGAAGAAATTTCTTTTCCTGAAACCTAAATTAACTTTTTGCAAGAACTACTATTTCAGAAGGAAAAAAAGATCGTCTTCGTGAAAATTCCAATCAACCATAAACAGTATTAGCTATTTCAGGACTTTGGACTCTTTATTCCTTTTTCTTTGCTCTTGAAATCAGGTGAATTTCGCTCAATATAATAAAAAAAAACTTGACCAAACTTTATAATTTTCCCCTGTGTTCAGCGGCGCTACGTTCTCCTACTTCTGTAACCTAGATAAATGAGGATATTTTGGAAGATCGTACCTCATGCACTCGAATCATGTAATTTTTTTTTGTTTCACAAAAATCACAAATATACCAGTCATGAACTCTGAATTAACCTATATCTATAATGACCCAAAACAAAACACTCATTAATTTCCGTTTTATAACCTATTATTCCTTTTCCTGGGTCAGAACAATTTTTTTGGAGAATTCTCGTCTCTGATTATTATGAAATTTTTTTTTTCTATTGGTCCTCTAATTCACTTGAAAATCAAAACTCAGTTGAATAATTACTCAAAAAAAAGTTCTGTCCAAGGTCAGATTGGATTTCTTTAAATTTTATTATCCTGGATATTAGACATGAGAACTCAGAATATATTGAATTTCTCTCTTACTACAGTTGAAAGTCTGTGCTTATAATTTACATCTGGTGTACGCTAGTAGTTTCGATTGTCTGGGATACCAACTATTCAATGGCGTAGGCCTCGATTTGGTAACATTTTGGATGTTCCACCATTTACTAATGTACATGCCTAAAACCTCTAGAATTTGCTTCTGAATAAGGATTGGTTAAGTCTATTCAATTCTTTTACATTTTTAGACGTCCGATTTAAAAGAATAGAAAAATTCGTCGTTTCGCAATTCAGAATCAAACAATAATTGACCAATGAAATAGAGTAATGTCTAGAAATGACAATGCATATGAAATATGAAAGCAAGGTTTCAAATGAATAAACTCTGCAATCGATTAAAAAGACGGCATTAAATTGCGAATGTAGAATCTTATATTGTTATTATTAGAACTTTTTATTGCTAAATTCATATGTTAGAATCTTATATTCAATTTTTATATTTTTTTATTTATAAATTCCCAATTCTATTCATGTTTCTTTCGACGAATACCAGTTTCTACTATGAAATGAATAATAACAATTCAATTGTATCTATCAATTTCAACATATGTGATCTCCAATTTCAATATCTTTCTTCAATTATTCCTGAAAAGTGATCATTCAAACTTTCATTCTTAACTTCACAAATGATTAATTACTCAACTATCTAATCATCATCAGTGAATAGTAACGAATATTCATAAATATCAACTACTCACTGAATAGAAAACTATTCACTGAATAGCTAGAAGGCTAATTTCTTAGAGTATATTCTATGTTCTAAGGTAAATTTCATAAAAAACTTCAAAAAGGATGAAAGTGTGGCGGCTTCTCATAAAGCTCCACATAGCAACAATAAACACAGCATTCGGTAGCCTAGACGTTAAGAGGTAGACTCACTCACCGAGATGCGACAAGGTGCCGGGTTCGAGTCCCGGCGGCTCCCGATTATAATAAATTTCCCAAGCGTCTGTGACACGGCACACACAATTATACCAAAGTCACCCTGATGAGTCCGGTGTGTGTGCCAGGGACGAAACGCATAAGTAGGCATATGTGCTATCCAACAAAAGTATGTTCGCTTTCTTCGGTTGGCAGATCGAATGTCCCTATTATCGGGAACAAAAAATAATTTCGGAAATTTGTACTTTGGTTGGGAGACACAAAAATAATATTAAAGTAAATATAATAATTTAACATAATTGTTATATTCCGCTAAAGATCGAAATGTCGAAATATCAACAGAAAATGGTTTTCTCATTACCTATGTTATAATTATCAACAGAATTTAATATTTATTTTTCAGCTTGCCACATCTATCAGAATCAATTATAACCATATATAAGGGGTACATTTGTATTTATCTATGAATATAACCACGCTTAACATGAAACCACGGAATGCAGATTACAGAAACCACAAAATACAAATATACCCCTAGCTACACTAGCGCCATCTATTTATCCTGTCCGCTGGACATTTTTTCAATGCGAACTGTGGACCATAGATTACAATAAAATTAAGCTGGAAATGAAGAAACGAAATACAGATAATTTTGTGGGATTGGAATTTTTTATTTCGAGCACAGTTTAGAAACTATCTGTTTGAAAATTATTATTATGATTATATATATTATTATTGAAATTTAATATGAGGCGCACGCGCACTTCTATATTCTACCTAATAGACTAAGGGCCAGTTGCACCATTTGCCTAAACATTAATTAAAAATTTAAACCACAAATGCACGACTGACTTCTGTTGTTGATTTCATTCGTTTGTTATTTTCTTCAATGTTTCTCATTCTAACACTTTTCATCGTAATGCACAGGGACGAAAGCTTGACACACGTGTCTACGGAAACCACATTGGTATAAGGGACTGTTCTTACTTCATTCTTTCTGTATAATGATCAATTATCCAATTAAGCCATTCCACATTGTTGATTTTCTTGGACTCGGATGTCACGCAGGTAACTATAATCTCCCACGTGGTAAGGTCAATTGCTGCTGTAATCACAAATGCACGACTGACTTCTGTTGTTGATTTGATTTGTTTGTTATTTCCTTCAATGTTTCCCATTCTAACACTTCTCATCGTATTGCACAGGGACGAAAGCTTGACACACGTGTCTATGGAAACCACATTGGTATAAGGGACTGTTCTTATTCCCTTCTTTCTGTATAATGATCAATTATCCAAGTAAGCCATTCCACATTGTTGATTTTCTTGGACTCGGATGACACGCAGGTAGCTATTATCTTTTACGTGGTAAGGTCAATTGCTGCTGTAACCACAAATGCACGACTGACTTCTGTTGTTGATTTCATTTGTTTGTTATTTCCTTTAATGTTTCTCATTCTAACATTTCTCATCGTATTGCACAGGGACGAAAGCTTGACACACGTGTCTAAGGAAACCACTTTGGTATAAGGGACTGTTCTTATTCCCTTCTTTTTGTTTAATGAACAATTATCCAAGTAAGCCGTTCCACATTGTTCATTTTCTTGGGCTCGGATGTCACGCAGGTAGCAGTAATCTCCCACGTGGTAAGGTCAATTGCTGCTGTAACCACAAATGCACGACTGACTTCTGTTGTTGATTTCATTCGTTTGTTATTTTCTTCAATGATTCTCATTCTAACACTTTTCATCGTATTGCACAGGGACGAAAGCTAGACACGCGTGTCTAAGGAAACCACTTTGGTATAAGGGACTGTTCTTATTCCCTTCTTTGTGTTTAATGAACAATTATCCAAGTAAGCCATTCCACATTGTTGATTTTCTTGGACTCGGATGTCACGCAGGTAGCTATAATCTCCCACGTGGTGAGGTCAATTGCTGCTGTTACCACAAATGCACGACTGACTTCTGTTGTTGATTTCATTCGTTTGTTATTTTCTTCAATGTTTCTCATTCTAACACTTTTCATCGTAATGCACAGGAACGAAAGCTTGACACACGTGTCTATGGAAACCACATTGGTATAAGGGACTGTTCTTATTCCATTCTTTCTGTATAATGATCAATTATCCAAGTAAGCCATTCCACATTGTTGATTTTCTTGGACTCGGATGTCACGCAGGTAGCTATAATCTCCCACGTGGTAAGGTCAATTGCTGCTGTAACCACGAATGCACGACTGACTTCTGTTGTTGATTTCATTCGTTTGTTATTTTCTTCAATGTTTCTCATTCTAACACTTTTCATCGTATTGCACAGGGACGAAAGCTTGACACACGTGTCTAAGGAAACCACTTTGGTATAAGGGACTGTTCTTATTCCCTTCTTTCTGTTTAATGAACAATTATACAAGTAAGACATTCCACATTGTTGATTTTCTTGGACTCGGATGTCACGCAGGTAGCTATAATCTCCCACGTGGTGAGGTCAATTGCTGCTGTAACTACAAATGCACGACTGACTTCTGTTGTTGATTTCATTCGTTTGTTATTTTCTTCAATGATTCTCATTCTAACACTTTTCATCGTAATGCACAGGGACGAAAGCTTGACACGCGTGTCTAAGGAAACCACTTTGGTATAAGGGACTGTTCTTATTCCCTTCTTTTTGTTTAATGAACAATTATCCAAGTAAGCCGTTCCACATTGTTGATTTTCTTGGGCTCGGATGTCACGCAGGTAGCTGTAATCTCGCACGTGGTAAGGTCAATTGCTGCTGTAACCACGAATGCACGACTGACTTCTGTTGTTGATTTCATTCGTTTGTTATTTTCTTCAATGATTCTCATTCTAACACTTTTCATCGTATTGCACAGGGACGAAAGCTAGACACGCGTGTCTAAGGAAACCACTTTGGTATAAGGGACTGTTCTTATTCCCTTCTTTGTGTTTAATGAACAATTATCCAAGTAAGCCATTCCACATTGTTGATTTTCTTGGACTCGGATGTCACGCAGGTAGCTATAATCTCCCACGTGGTGAGGTCAATTGCTGCTGTTACCACAAATGCACGACTGACTTCTGTTGTTGATTTCATTCGTTTGTTATTTTCTTCAATGTTTCTCATTCTAACACTTTTCATCGTAATGCACAGGGACGAAAGCTTGACACACGTGTCTATGGAAACCACATTGGTATAAGGGACTGCTCTTCTTCCCTTTTTTCTTTTTGATGAACAATTATCCAAGTAAGCCATTCCACATTGTTGATTTTCTTGGACTCGGATGTCACGCAGGTAGCTATAATCTCCCACGTGGTGAGGTCAATTGCTGCTGTAACCACAAATGCACGACTGACTTCTGTTGTTGATTTCTTTTGTTTGTTATTTCCTTCTATGTTTCTCATTCTAACACTTTTCATCGTATTGCACAGGGACGAAAGCTTGACACGCGTGTCTAAGGAAACCACTTTGGTATAAGGGACTGTTCTTATTCCCTTCGTTTTGTTCAATCAACAATTATCCAAGTAAGCCATTCCACATTGTTGATTTTCTTGGACTCGAATGTCACGCAGGTAGCTATAATCTCCCACGTGGTAAGGTCAATTGCTGCTGTAACCACAAAGGCACGACTGACTTCTGTTGTTGATTTCATTTGTTTGTTATTTCTTTCTATGTTTTTCGTTCTAACACTTTTCATCGTATTGCACAGGGACGAAAGCTTGACACGCGTGTCTAAGGAAACCACTTTGGTATAAGGGACTGTTCTTATTCCCTTCGTTTTGTTTAATGAACAATTATCCAAGTAAGCCATTCCACATTGTTGATTTTCTTGGACTCGGATGTCACGCAGGTAGCTATAATCTCCCACGTGGTAAGGTCAATTGCTGCTGTAACCACAAATGCACGACTGACTTCTGTTGTTGATTTCATTTGTTTGTTATTTCCTTCTATGTTTCTCATTCTAACACTTTTCATCGTATTGCACAGGAACGAAAGCTTGACACAGGTGTCTAAGGAAACCACTATTGTATAAGGGACTGTTCTTATTCCCTTCTTTTTGTTTAATGAACAATTATCCAAGTAAGCCATTCCACATTGTTGATTTTCTTGGACTCGGATGACACGCGGGTAGCTATAATCTCCCACGTGGTAAGGTCAATTGCTGCTGTAACCACAATTGGACGGCTGACTTCTGTTGTTGATTTCATTTGTTTGTTATTTCCTTCAATGTTTCTCATTCTAACACTTCACATCGTATTGCACAGGGACGAAAGCTTGACACACGTGTCTATGGAAACCACATTGGTATAAGGGACTGTTCTTATTCCCTTCTTTCTGTATGATGATCAATTATCCAAGTAAGCCATTCCACATTGTTGATTTTCTTGGACTCGGATGACACGCAGGTAGCTATAATCTGTAACGTGGTAAGGTCAATTGCTGCTGTAACCACAAATGCTCGACTGACTTCTGTTGTTGATTTCATTTGTTTGTTATTTCCTTCAATGTTTCTCATTCTAACACTTTTCATCGTATTGCACAGGGACGAAAGCTTGACACACGTGTCTAAGGATTCCACTTTGGTATAAGGGTCTGTTCTTATTCAATTCTTTTTGTTTAATGAACATATATCCAAGTAAGCCGTTACACATTGTTGATTTTCTTGGACTCGGATGTCACGCAGGTAGCTATAATCTCCCACGTGATAAGGTCAATTGCTGCTGTAACCACAAATGCACGACTGACTTTTGTTGTTGATTTCATTCGTTTGTTATTTTCTTCAATGTTTCTCATTCTAACACTTTTCATCGTAATGCACAGGGACGAAAGCTTGACACACGTGTCTATGGAAACCACATTGGTATAAGGGACTGTTCTTACTTCATTCTTTCTGTATAATGATCAATTATCCAATTAAGCCATTCCACATTGTTGATTTTCTTGGACTCGGATGTCACGCAGGTAGCTATAATCTCTCACGTGGTAAGGTCAATTGCTGCTGTAATCACAAATGCACGACTGACTTCTGTTGTTGATTTGATTCGTTTGTTATTTCCTTCAATGTTTCCCATTCTAACACTTCTCATCGTATTGCACAGGGACGAAAGCTTGACACACGTGTCTATGGAAACCACATTGGTATAAGGGACTGTTCTTATTCCCTTCTTTCTGTATAATGATCAATTATCCAAGTAAGCCATTCCACATTGTTGATTTTCTTGGACTCGGATGACACGCAGGTAGCTATTATCTTTTACGTGGAAAGGTCAATTGCTGCTGTAACCACAAATGCACGACTGAATTCTGTTGTTGATTTCTTTTGTTTGTTATTTCCTTTAATGTTTCTCATTCTAACATTTCTCATCGTATTGCACAGGGACGAAAGCTTGACACACGTGTCTAAGGAAACCACTTTGGTATAAGGGACTGTTCTTATTCCCTTCTTTTTGTTTAATGAACAATTATCCAAGTAAGCCGTTCCACATTGTTCATTTTCTTGGGCTCGGATGTCACGCAGGTAGCAGTAATCTCCCACGTGGTAAGGTCAATTGCTGCTGTAACCACAAATGCACGACTGACTTCTGTTGTTGATTTCATTCGTTTGTTATTTTCTTCAATGTTTCTCATTCTAACACTTTTCATCGTATTGCACAGGGACGAAAGCTTGACACGCGTGTCTAAGGAAACCACTTTGGTATAAGGGACTGTTCTTATTCCCTTCTTTTTGTTTAATGAACAATTATCCAAGTAAGCCATTCCACTTTGTTGATTTTCTTGGACTCGGATGTCACGCAGGTAGCTATAATCTCCCACGTGGTGAGGTCAATTGCTGCTGTAACCACAAATGCACGACTGACTTCTGTTGTTGATTTCATTCGTTTGTTATTTTCTTCAATGATTCTCATTCTAACACTTTTCATCGTATTGCACAGGGACGAAAGCTTGACACGCGTGTCTAAGGAAACCACTTTGGTATAAGGGACTGTTCTTATTCCCTTCTTTTTGTTTAATGAACAATTATCCAAGTAAGCCGTTCCACATTGTTGATTTTCTTGGGCTCGGATGTCACGCAGGTAGCTGTAATCTCCCACGTGGTAAGGTCAATTGCTGCTGTAACCACGAATGCACGACTGACTTCTGTTGTTGATTTCATTCGTTTGTTATTTTCTTCAATGATTCTCATTCTAACACTTTTCATCGTATTGCACAGGGACGAAAGCTTGACACGCGTGTCTAAGGAAACCACTTTGGTATAAGGGACTGTTCTTATTCCCTTCTTTTTGTTTAATGAACAATTATCCAAGTAAGCCGTTCCACATTGTTGATTTTCTTGGGCTCGGATGTCACGCAGGTAGCTGTAATCTCCCACGTGGTAAGGTCA
The DNA here is from genome assembly GCF_914767665.1 of Harmonia axyridis. NCBI lineage: Eukaryota > Metazoa > Arthropoda > Insecta > Coleoptera > Coccinellidae > Harmonia > Harmonia axyridis. The sequence goes on along the minus strand of NC_059508.1, from coordinate 22,468,551 downwards.
ATTGCTGCTGTAACCACGAATGCACGACTGACTTCTGTTGTTGATTTCATTCGTTTGTTATTTTCTTCAATGATTCTCATTCTAACACTTTTCATCGTATTGCACAGGGACGAAAGCTTGACACGCGTGTCTAAGGAAACCACTTTGGTATAAGGGACTGTTCTTATTCCCTTCTTTTTGTTTAATGAACAATTATCCAAGTAAGCCATTCCACATTGTTGATTTTCTTGGACTCGGATGTCACGCAGGTAGCCATAGAATAGAATAGAATAGAATAGAAATTTATTAATTGTAAAAATGCTACAAATATAACAAGTTGATATATACTACAGCAAAGTACAACAAGTCAAGAAGAAAGCATGAGTCTCACAGCTCCGGTTGATAATTTCTACACCATGTATAAAATTCAGCCAAATTATAGGGTTCGCTGTTTATAATGAATCTTTTCAATATTCTCTTGAAACGTTCAAGTTTTCTGGATTTCAGCATATCTGAAGGAAGTGAGTTCAATAGCTTGATACACATGAAATGCACACCCTTTTGTGATAATGTAAGGGAGTGAAGCGGATAATGATAAGGGTAGAGTCGTCGGGTGTTATTTTGATTTTCAAACTCCTCAAAGAATTTGGGATGATCCAGAATGAAACATATGCACTTGTACACATACATTCCAGGCAATGTCATTAGCCCTGCCTCCTTAAAGTGCCCTCTGCAGGATTCTCGAAAACCAAGCCCCAGCAGTACCCGTAGTGCTTGCTTTTGAGCAATGAATATTCTATCGATCAGTGATGAGCCTCCCCAGAAAATTATTCCATACGTGAGAAGCGATTCGATTTGGGAGCAGTATATTATTCTCAGGATGTTGGCATCAATTTGAAATTTCAGAACCCTCAAGCTGTAAATAGAGAAGTTCAACTTCTTAATTAAAATGCGACTGTGTTCTTTCCATTTGAGGTTCTCATCAAGATGTATACCCAGAAATCTTGTGGTATTCTCCAACATTACAGTCTGCCCTCTGCACTCAAAGCTGTTTGGGAAAAGTAAATTATTTCTATCTGTACGGAAGGCTACACACTCCGTCTTAGTCATGTTCAGCTGCAAACTATTCTGTTCACACCAATTCTTCGTCTGAGTTAAAGCGTTCTGTGCTCCATAAATGAGGTTACTGATTTTATGTGATCTAATCATTATATTTGTGTCGTCAGCATACAATACTGATTCCCAAGAGTGCTCCCTGAGGACCTCTGGCAAGTCATTTATGTAAAGGACGAAAAGAAGCGGTCCAAGAATACTTCCCTGAGGTACGCCTCTCGCTATCTTCTTCACAGTGGAGTTGTATTCCCTACCATCCATACATATAGCAACCTGTTGCGTTCTATTCTGCAAATAGTTTAGGATGAGATGAAGTTGTTTGTCTCTGATGCCATATCTTTCGAGTTTGTGTATAAGTATGGAATGATCAACATTATCAAAGGCTTTAGATAAGTCGAGAAACAAACAAAGAGGTACTTCACCAGCTTCTATTGAATTTATGATGGAGGTAATAAATTGAAAAATTGCAGTTTCAGTGCTTCTACCAGAAAGGAAACCATGTTGTGACCTGTCGAACGCATGGAACTTTCCGAAAAACTTGATCAAACGTTGCGCCAATATTTTCTCAAAGATCTTGGAGAAAGAATTCAGAATACTGATCGGGCGGTAGTTATCAAGGTGCTCAGCGTCCCCCTTTTTCAATAGTGGTTTGATAATTGCCATTTTCAATCTATCAGGGAAAACCCCCTCTATGAAAGATTTGTTGATAATTCGGCTAAGAGGTTCAGCTATTATGTGAGCAGAGTCCTTTATAATTCTCATAGGAATTCCATCATAGCCAGTTGAATTCTTATTTTTTAGGCTTTTTATGCATGAGAGTACCACTCCTTCAGTTACAGGAAATACATAGAAAGAATTTTCAATCTTCTTAATTCCAGAAAAAGAATTCTCTTGAACTAAATTGATGTACCCAGCTTCATTGCTTTGGAAAAGGATATTGAATTTTTCAGCAATTTCCTGCAGATTACCATCGGGTAATATACTTGTTTTGGGCCTTTTTTTACTTGGTTTCAAGTCATTTATGATTTGCCAGGTGGTCTTAGGTCTATTTGCAGAATTTTCTATCAAGTTACCATAATAGTTCCGCTTATCCCTGCAAATGGCTATGTCGTAGTCTCACTTTGCTCTTTTATACATTTCAACGAAGTCTGTGTTGATGCAAGATATCACAAAAAGGCTGTCAAGATGTTGCTTTAGTTTGAATAACTCTGGGGATTCTTTGTATCGTTTAGAATTGATTGGAACTTTTTTTGTTAGCAATGGAAAATGGTCATTGAAAGTAGTTATGAAGAAATCGGAAAACTCATTCCATGTTTCATTTACACCCTGGGCTGCAACATTTCCAATGGGGCCGCAAGTCTTGCCCTTCAAAGATTCCAGAAAAGCATTTAAAGTCTCTGCATTATAGTTTCTATAGCTCACTGTCTTATGTGACTGTTTTTTGACAACTTCAATGTTGCTCCTAAAAAGCTGTGCAGAATGATCAGATAAGTGCGCTTCAATGACAGTGGTCTTACCTTGACCAATATTTGTGAATACGTTATCCAGGCATCTACCACTACTAATCCTTGTTGGCTCCCAAACAGTAATCTCCACATCGAAGGTCTCCAGGAGAGAAACAAGGTCATGTGCAACCTCCAATTCCCTGTCCAACAAATTTATGTTGAAATCGCCTGTGATAACATATGTTGCATTCTCACTATTTAGTATTTCTAGAATTAAAGTTAATTTTTCAAAAAACGTTTCATAATCATGAGATGAAGAAGGCCTATAAATGCACACTACAACAATTTTTTTACTACCATAAACAGAAACATTACATGCTGAACATTCGATTATAGTGGACACACTGAGGTTTTTGAGATCTAGCCTCTCTTTGATTTCCATATGATTCAGACAGTACACAGCACAGCCACCATGCTTTCCCTTACTTCTGCAGAAGGCACTAACAAGCTTGTAATCAGCAAAGGTATGCTGCTCGAGTTCATCAGGATCTTTCCAGTGTTCTGTCAATGCAAAACAATCAGGTTTCTCTTGTTGTAACAAATTTTCAAATTTCCCTTGCTTCGCCCCACCAACAGATCTGACATTTTGATGGAGGACTGAAAATCCTGAGAAACTTTGACATGTTTTGAACGTTATTTTACTGTTGCTTCTCCTCTCATCACGGAAAAATTTTGTTCTCTATACTTATTGAAGTTGAATCTCTTAATACCGACTCCATTTGGCCAGAACTCTGACTTATACATCTCTTCTTTATGGACTAACGGTGCTGTTACTACAAATCTTTTTAAACCCTCTGGATTCCCAGGTATCTCCCTCACTTCTATTTGGTTGCCCTCAAAACCAGGTTTACTTGCAATGTACTTATGTATATCCTGTATTGTGACATGTTTCATTATGCGATTTATAAAAATCCAAACTTTCTTCTCCATTCCTTGAAAACCAGATCCACTAGGTTCAGCGGTTGGTGCTGTACCAATCTGCGTAGTTCTTCGTTTCTTTTGAGGATTTGTGCTATTGCTTGACTTATTATGATTATTCTCACTGACAAGATGTGTCCTAGCCTTATAAGAAACATTCTTCCATTCGGAATATTTATCAAGGTTTATAATTTCTTGCATTTTTTCTCGTTGTGCCGTTTCTAACGGATGAACGTTTGAATTTGAGTTTGTTTCATCCTTCAGAAGGTCAGCCATAGTGCTTTGTTTTTGTTTCGCTGTTTTTTTCTTGACTACCTGAGTCCAGGATAATTTTTCTGGTTCTTCAATTCGATCAATTATTTTTTCAGTATGCAAATTCTTAGTTTGATCCAATTTCATACCCTGATCATTTTTATGCAATAACACTGGGTTTGATAAATTGGATATCTTCCTTTTACTGTTTCTGCTTGGAGGATTTCCTGTTGCGGAGCTGCTTGAAGGAATATTCTCAGTTAGCATCATATTTCTGAGATCATCAGTTACAGATGCCGGTGAACAATCTGTCAAATTGTCGATTTTAATGACTGGTATAACAACCTTATGATGGGAATTGTTATCAACAGATTCATGATGTTTATTCGCGTTTTTCTGCGGTACATTTGTTTTCCGTTCGATATCCTGTATTCGTTGAAGGAGTAAGGCATTATTCAATTTTAGAATTTCATTTTTTTCATTCGCCGATTCTAACAGTTGAGTGAGAAATTGATTTTTAGTCTCCAATAATTTAATCTCGAGTGATCCCAGAGTACTCACTGTTTCTTCCTCTGATTTTCGAAGCAATATCCCGGTAGTTTCTTCGGAGTTGCAGCAGTTTATATGAAACCCATCAATAAATTTTATGTGTTCCATCTTTTTAGCACAGGATTTATGCATAATTTTTTCACAGAATGCACAAATGACTACACCGCACTTTCTTGAGCAGCATGAAAAGCCTTTTTCATTTTTATATTCGATATTAACATCGATATTACTTTGTTTTTGAGAGCTCGTCTCAGATACGTCATCACTTTCGTCGCCCATAATCTCCCACGTGGTGAGGTCAATTGCTGCTGTAACCACAAATGCACGACTGACTTCTGTTGTTGATTTCATTCGTTTGTTATTTTCTTCAATGTTTCTCATTCTAACACTTTTCATCGTAATGCACAGGGACGAAAGCTTGACACACGTGTCTATGGAAACCACATTGGTATAAGGGACTGTTCTTACTTCATTCTTTCTGTATAATGATCAATTATCCAAGTAAGCCATTCCACATTGTTTATTTTCTTGGACTCGGATGTCAAGCAGGTAGCTATAATCTCCCACGTGGTAAGGTCAATTGCTGCTGTAATCACAAATGCACGACTGACTTCTGTTGTTGATTTGATTTGTTTGTTATTTCCTTCAATGTTTCTCATTCTAACACTTCTCATCGTATTGCAAAGGGACGAAAGCTTGACACACGTGTCTATGGAAACCACATTGGTATAAGGGACTGTTCTTATTCCCTTCTTTCTGTATAATGATCAATTATCCAAGTAAGCCATTCCACATTGTTGATTTTCTTGGACTCGGATGACACGCAGGTAGCTATTATTTTTTACGTGGTAAGATCAATTGCTGCTGTAACCACAAATGCACGACTGACTTCTGTTGTTGATTTCATTCGTTTGTTATTTTCTTCAATGTTTCTCATTCTAACACTTTTCATCGTATTGCACAGGGACGAAAGCTTGACACGCGTGTCTAAGGAAACCACTTTGGTATAAGGGACTGTTCTTATTCCCTTCTTTTTGTTTAATGAACAATTATCCAAGTAAGCCGTTCCACATTGTTGATTTTCTTGGGCTCGGATGTCACGCAGGTAGCTGTAATCTCCCACGTGGTAAGGTCAATTGCTGCTGTAACCACGAATGCACGACTGACTTCTGTTGTTGATTTCATTCGTTTGTTATTTTCTTCAATGATTCTCATTCTAACACTTTTCATCGTATTGCACAGGGACGAAAGCTTGACACGCGTGTCTAAGGAAACCACTTTGGTATAAGGGACTGTTCTTATTCCCTTCTTTTTGTTTAATGAACAATTATCCAAGTAAGCCATTCCACATTGTTGATTTTCTTGGACTCGGATGTCACGCAGGTAGCCATAATCTCCCACGTGGTGAGGTCAATTGCTGCTGTAACCACAAATGCACGACTGACTTCTGTTGTTGATTTCATTCGTTTGTTATTTTCTTCAATGTTTCTCATTCTAACACTTTTCATCGTAATGCACAGGGACGAAAGCTTGACACACGTGTCTATGGAAACCACATTGGTATAAGGGACTGTTCTTACTTCATTCTTTCTGTATAATGATCAATTATCCAAGTAAGCCATTCCACATTGTTTATTTTCTTGGACTCGGATGTCAAGCAGGTAGCTATAATCTCCCACGTGGTAAGGTCAATTGCTGCTGTAATCACAAATGCACGACTGACTTCTGTTGTTGATTTGATTTGTTTGTTATTTCCTTCAATGTTTCTCATTCTAACACTTCTCATCGTATTGCAAAGGGACGAAAGCTTGACACACGTGTCTATGGAGACCACATTGGTATAAGGGACTGTTCTTATTCCCTTCTTTCTGTATAATGATCAATTATCCAAGTAAGCCATTCCACATTGTTGATTTTCTTGGACTCGGATGACACGCAGGTAGCTATTATTTTTTACGTGGTAAGGTCAATTGCTGCTGTAACCACAAATGCACGACTGACTTCTGTTGTTGATTTCATTCGTTTGTTATTTTCTTCAATGTTTCTCATTCTAACACTTTTCATCGTATTGCACAGGGACGAAAGCTTGACACACGTGTCTAAGGAAACCACTTTGGTATAAGGGTCTGTTCTTATTCCCTTCTTTTTGTTTAATGAACAATTATCCAAGTAAGCCATTCCACATTGTTGATTTTCTTGGACTCGGATGTCACGCAGGTAGCTATAATCTCCCACGTGGTGAGGTCAATTGCTGCTGTAACCACAAATGCACGACTGACTTCTATTGTTGATTTCATTCGTTTGTTATTTTCTTCAATGATTCTCATTCTAACACTTTTCATCGTATTGCACAGGGACGAAAGCTTGACACGCGTGTCTAGGGAAACCACTTTGGTATAAGGGACTGTTCTTATTCCCTTCTTTTTGTTTAATGAACAATTATCCAAGTAAGCAATTCCACATTGTTGATTTTCTTGGACTCGGATATCACGCCGGTAGCTATAATCTCCCACGTGGTAAGGTCAATTGCTGCTGTAACCACAAATGCACAACTGACTTCTGTTGTTGATTTCATTCGTTTGTTATTTTCTTCAATGTTTCTCATTCTAACACTTTTCATCGTAATGCACAGGGACGAAAGCTTGACACACGTGTCTATGGAAACCACATTGGTATAAGGGACTGTTCTTACTTCATTCTTTCTGTATAATGATCAATTATCCAAGTAAGCCATTCCACATTGTTTATTTTCTTGGACTCGGATGTCAAGCAGGTAGCTATAATCTCCCACGTGGTAAGGTCAATTGCTGCTGTAATCACAAATGCACGACTGACTTCTGTTGTTGATTTGATTTGTTTGTTATTTCCTTCAATGTTTCTCATTCTAACACTTCTCATCGTATTGCACAGGGACGAAAGCTTGACACACGTGTCTATGGAAACCACATTGGTATAAGGGACTGTTCTTATTCCCTTCTTTCTGTATAATGATCAATTATCCAAGTAAGCCATTCCACATTGTTGATTTTCTTGGACTCGGATGACACGCAGGTAGCTATTATTTTTTACGTGGTAAGGTCAATTGCTGCTGTAACCACAAATGCACGACTGACTTCTGTTGTTGATTTCATTCGTTTGTTATTTTCTTCAATGTTTCTCATTCTAACACTTTTCATCGTATTGCACAGGGACGAAAGCTTGACACGCGTGTCTAAGGAAACCACTTTGGTATAAGGGTCTGTTCTTATTCCCTTCTTTTTGTTTAATGAACAATTATCCAAGTAAGCCATTCCACATTGTTGATTTTCTTGGACTCGGAGGTCACGCAGGTAGCTATAATCTCCCACGTGGTGAGGTCAATTGCTGCTGTAACCACAAATGCACGACTGACTTCTATTGTTGATTTCATTCGTTTGTTATTTTCTTCAATGATTCTCATTCTAACACTTTTCATCGTATTGCACAGGGACGAAAGCTTGACACGCGTGTCTAGGGAAACCACTTTGGTATAAGGGACTGTTCTTATTTCCTTCTTTTTGTTTAATGAACAATTATCCAAGTAAGCAATTCCACATTGTTGATTTTCTTGGACACGGATATCACGCCGGTAGCTATAATCTCCCACGTGGTAAGGTCAATTGCTGCTGTAACCACAAATGCACGACTGACTTCTGTTGTTGATTTCATTCGTTTGTTATTTTCTTCAATGTTTGTCATTTTAACACTTTTCATCGTATTGCACAGGGACGAAAGCTTGACACGCGTGTCTAAGGAAACCACTTCGGTATAAGGGACTGTTCTTATTCCCTTCTTTTTGTTTAATGAACAATTATCCAAGTAAGCCATTCCACATTGTTGATTTTCTTGGGCTCGGATGTCACGCAGGTAGCTATAATCTCCCACGTGGTGAGGTCAATTGCTGCTGTAACCACAAATGCACGACTGACTTCTGTTGTTGATTTCATTCGTTTGTTATTTCCTTCAATGTTTCTCATTCTAACACTTCTCATCGTATTGCACAGGGACGAAAGCTTGACACACGTGTCTAAGGAAACCACATTGGTATAAGGGACTGTTCTTATTTCCTTCTTTCTGTATGATGATCAATTATCCAAGTAAGCCATTCCACATTATTGATTTTCTAGGACTCGGATGACACGCAGGTAGCTATAATCTTTAACGTGGTAAGGTCAATTTGGAATGGCTTACTTGGATAATTGATCATTATACAGAAAAAAGGGAATAAGAACAGTCCCTTATACCAAAGTGGTTTCCTTAGACACCTGTGTCAAGCTTTCGTTCCTGTGCAATACGATGAAAAGTGTTAAAATGAGAAACATAGAAGGAAATAACAAACAAATGAAATCAACAACAGAAGTCAGTCGTGCATTTGTGGTTACAGCAGCAATTGACCTTATCACGTGGGAGATTATAGCTACCTGCGTGACATTCGTGTCCAAGAAAATCAACAATGTGGAATGGCTTACAAGGATAATTGTTGATTGAACAAAACGAAGGGAATAAGAACAGTCCCTTATACCAAAGTGGTTTCCTTAGACACGCGTGTCAAGCTTTCGTCCCTGTGCAATACGATGAAAAGTGTTAGAATGAGAAACATAGAAGGAAATAACAAACAAATGAAATCAACAACAGAAGTCAGTCGTGCATTTGTGGTTACAGCAGCAATTGACCTTACCACGTGGGAGATTATAGCTACCTGCGTGACATCCGAGTCCAAGAAAATCAACAATGTGGAATGGCCTACTTGGATAATTGTTGATTAAACAAAAAAAAAAATAAGAACAGTCCCTTATACCAAAGTGGTTTCCTTAGACACGTGTGTCAAGCTTTCGTCCCTGTGCGATACGATGAAAAGTGTTAGAATGAGAAACATAGAAGGAAATAACAAACAAATGAAATCAACAACAGAAGTCAGTCGTGCATTTGTGGTTACAGCAGCAATTGACCTTACCACGTGGGAGCTTATAGCTACCTGCGTGACATCCGAGTTCAAGAAAATCAACAATGTGGAATGGCTTACTTGGATAATTGTTGATTGAACAAAAAGAAGGGAATAAGAACAGTCCCTCATACCAAAGTGGTTTTCTTAGACACGTGTGTCAAGCTTTCGTCCCTTTGCAATACGATGAAAAGTGTTAGAATGAGAAACATTGAAGGAAATAACAAACAAATGAAATCAACAACAGAAGTCAGTCGTGCATTTGTGGTTTCAGCATTAATTGACCTTACCACGTGGGAGATTATAGCTACCTGCGTGACATCCGAGTCCAAGAAAATCAACAATGTGGAATGACTTACTTGGATAATTGATCATTATACAGAAAGAATGAAGTAAGAACAGTCCCTTATACGAATGTGGTTTTATAGACACGTGTGTCAAGCTTTCGTCCCTGTGCAATACGATGAAAAGTGTAAGAATGAGAAACATAGAAGGAAAAAACAAACAAATGAAATCAACAACAGAAGTCAGTCGTGCATTTGTGGTTACAGCAGCAATTGACATTACCACGTGGGAGATTCTAGCTACCTGCGTGACATCCGAGTCCAAGAAAATCAACAATGTGGAATGGCTTATTCGGATAATTGTTCATTAAACAAAAAGAAGGGAATAAGAACAGTCCCTTATACCAAAGTGGTTTCCTTAGACACGCGTGTCAAGCTTTCGTCCCTGTGCAATACGATGAAAAAAGTGTTAGAATGAGACACATTGAAGAAAATAACACACGAATGAAATCAACAACAGAAGTCAGTCGTGCATTTGTGGTTACAGCAGTAATTGACCTTACCACGTGGGAGATGATAGCTACCTGCGTGACATCCGAGTCCAAGAAAATCAACAATGTGGAATGGCCCACTTGGATAATTGTTGATCAAACAAAAAAAAGGGAATAAGAACAGTCCCTTATACCAAAGTGGTTTCCTAAGACACGCGTGTCAAGCTTTCGTCCCTGTGCAATACGATGAAAAGTGTTAGAATGAGAAACATTGAAGAAAATAACAAACGAATGAAATCAACATTAGAAGTCAGTCGTGCATTTGTGGTTACAGCAGCAATTGACCTTACCACGTGGGAGATTATAGCTACCTGCGTGACATCCGAGTCCAAGAAAATCAACAATTTGGAATGGCCTACTTGGATAATTGTTGATTAAACAAAAAAAAGTGGTTTCCTTAGACACGCGTGTCAAGCTTTCGTCCCTGTGCAATACGATGAAAAGTGTTAGAATGAGAAACATAGAAGGAAATAACAAACAAATGAAATCAACAACAGAAGTCAGTCGTGCATTTGTGGGTACAGCAGCAATTGACCTTACCACGTGGGAGATTATAGCTACCTGCGTGTCATCCGAGTTCAAGAAAATCAACAATGTGGAATGGCTTACTTGGATAATTGTTGATTAAACAAAAAAAAAGGAATAAGAACAGTCCCTCATACCAAAGTGGTTTTCTCAGACATGTGTGTCAAGCTTTCGTCCCTGTGCAATACGATGAAAAGTGTTAGAATGAGAAACATAGAAGGAAATAACAAACAAATGAAATCAACAACAGAAGTCAGTCGTGCATTTGTGGTTACAGCAGCAATTGACCTTTCCACGTGGGAAATTATAGATAGCTGCGTGACATCCTAGTCCAAGAAAATCAACAATGTGGAATGGCTTACTTGGATACTTGGTCATCAAAAAGAAAAAAGGAAAGAAGAGCAGTCCCTCATACCAAAGTGGTTTCCTTAGACACGTGTGTCAAGCTTTCGTCCCTGTGCAATACGATGAAAAGTGTTAGAATGAGAAACATTGAAGAAAATAACAAACGAATGAAATCAACAACAGAAGTCAGTCGTGCATTCGTGGTTACAGCAGCAATTGACCTTACCACGTGGGAGATTACTGCTACCTGCGTGACATCCGAGCCCAAGAAAATCAACAATGTGGAACGGCTTACTTGGATAATTGTTCATTAAACAAAAAGAAGGGAATAAGAACAGTTCCTTATACAAAAGTGGTTTCCTTAGACACGTGTTTCAAGCTTTCGTCCCTGTGCAATACGATGAAAAGTGTTAGAATGAGAAATATTGAAGGAAATAACAAACAAATGAAATCAACAACAGAAGTCAGTCGTGCATTTGTGGTTACAGCAGCAATTGACCTTACCACGTGGGAGATTATAGCTACCTGCGTGACATCCGAGTCCAAGAAAATCAACAATGTGGAATGGCTTACTTGGATAATTGTTGATTGAACAAAAAGAAGGGAATAAGAACAGTCCCTCATACAAAAGTGGTTTTCTTAGACACGTGTCAAGCTTTCGTCCCTGTGCAATACGATGAAAAGTGTTAGAATGAGAAACATTGAAGGAAATAACAAACGAATGAAATCAACAACAGAAGTCAGTCGTGCATTTGTGGTTACAGCGGCAATTGACATTACCACGTGGGAGATTCTAGCTACCTGCGTGACATCCGAGTCCAAGAAAATCAACAATGTGGAATGGCTTATTCGGATAATTGTTCATTAAACAAAAAGAAGGGAATGAGAACAGTCCCTTATACCAAAGCGGTTTCCTTAGACACGCGTGTCAAGCTTTCGTCCCTGTGCAATACGATGAAAAAAGTGTTAGAATGAGAAACATTGAAGAAAATAACAAACGAATGAAATCAACAACAGAAGTCAGTCGTGCATTTGTGGTTACAGCAGCAATTGACCTTACCACGTGGGAGATTATAGCTACCTGCGTGACATTCAAGTCCAAGAAAATCAACAATGTGGAATTGCTCACTTGGATAATTGTTGATTGAACAAAAAGAAGGGAATAAGAACAGTCCCTTATACCAAAGTGGTTTCCTTAGACACGTGTGTCAAGCTTTCGTCCTGTGCAATACGATGAGAAGTGTTAGAATGAGAAACATTGAAGGAAATAACAAACAAATGAAATCAACATTAGAAGTCAGTCGTGCATTTGTGGTTACAGCAGCAATTGACCTTACCACGTGGGAGATTATAGCTACCTTCGTGACATCCGAGTCCAAGATAATCAACAATGTGGAATGGCCTACTTGGATAATTGTTGATTAAACAAAAAAAGAGAATAAGAACAGTCCCTTATACCAAAGTGGTTTCCTTAGACACGTGTGTCAAGCTTTCGTCCCTGTGCAATACGATGAAATGTGTTAGAATGAGAAACATAGAAGGAAATAACAAACAAATGAACTCAACAACAGAAGTCAGTCGTGCATTTGTGGTCACAGCAGCAATTGACCTTACCACGTGGGAGATTATAGCTACCTGCGTGACATCCGAGTCCAAGAAAATCAACAATGTGGAATGGCCTACTTGGATAATTGTTCATTAAACAAAACGAAGGGAATGAGAACAGTCCCTTATACCAAAGTGGTTTCCTTAGACACGCGTGTCAAGCTTTCGTCCCTGTGCAATACGATGAAAAGTGTTAGAATGAGAAACATAGAAGGAACTAACAAACAAATTAAATCAACAACAGAAGTCAGTCGTGCATTTGTGGTTACAGCAGCAATTGACCTTACCACGTGGGAGATTATAGCTACCTGCGTGACATTCGTGTCCTAGAAAATCAACAATGTGGAATGGCTTACTTGGATAATTTTTGATTGAACAAAACGAAGGGAATAAGAACAGTCCCTTATACCAAAGTGGTTTCCTTAGACACGCGTGTCAAGCTTTCGTCCCTGTGCAATACGATGAAAAGTGTTAGAATGAGAAACATAGAAGGAAATAACAAACAAATGAAATCAACAACAGAAGTCAGTCGTGCATTTGTGGTTACAGCAGCAATTGACCTTACCACGTGGGAGATTATAGCTACCTGCGTGACATCCGAGTCCAAGAAAATCAACAATGTGGAATGGCTTATTCGGATAATTGTTCATTAAACAAAAAGAAGGGAATAAGAACAGTCCCTTATACCAAAGTGGTTTCCTTAGACACGCGTGTCAAGCTTTCGTCCCTGTGCAATACGATGAAAAAAGTGTTAGAATGAGAAACATTGAAGAAAATAACAAACGAATGAAATCAACAACAGAAGTCAGTCGTGCATTTGTGGTTACAGCAGCAATTGACCTTACCACGTGGGAGATGATAGCTACCTGCGTGACATCCGAGTCCAAGAAAATCAACAATGTGGAATGGCCCACTTGGATAATTGTTGATCAAACAAAAAAAAGGGAATAAGAACAGTCCCTTATACCAAAGTGGTTTCCTAAGACACGCGTGTCAAGCTTTCGTCCCTGTGCAATACGATGAAAAGTGTTAGAATGAGAAACATTGAAGAAAATAACAAACGAATGAAATCAACATTAGAAGTCAGTCGTGCATTTGTGGTTACAGCAGCAATTGACCTTACCACGTGGGAGATTATAGCTACCTGCGTGACATCCGAGTCCAAGAAAATCAACAATTTGGAATGGCCTACTTGGATAATTGTTGATTAAACAAAAAAAAGTGGTTTCTTTAGACACGCGTGTCAAGCTTTCGTCCCTGTGCAATACGATGAAAAGTGTTAGAATGAGAAACATAGAAGGAAATAACAAACAAATGAAATCAACAACAGAAGTCAGTCGTGCATTTGTGGGTACAGCAGCAATTGACCTTACCACGTGGGAGATTATAGCTACCTGCGTGTCATTCGAGTTCAAGAAAATCAACAATGTGGAATGGCTTACTTGGATAATTGTTGATTAAACAAAAAAAAAGGAATAAGAACAGTCCCTCATACCAAAGTGGTTTTCTCAGACATGTGTGTCAAGCTTTCGTCCCTGTGCAATACGATGAAAAGTGTTAGAATGAGAAACATAGAAGGAAATAACAAACAAATGAAATCAACAACAGAAGTCAGTCGTGCATTTGTGGTTACAGCAGCAATTGACCTTTCCACGTGGGAGATTATAGATAGCTGCGTGACATCCTAGTCCAAGTAAATCAACAATGTGGAATGGCTTACTTGGATACTTGTTCATCAAAAAGAAAAAAGGGAAGAAGAGCAGTCCCTCATACCAAAGTGGTTTCCCTAGACACGTGTGTCAAGCTTTCGTCACTGTGCAATACGATGAAAAGTGTTAGAATGAGAAACATTGAAGAAAATAACAAACGAATGAAATCAACAACAGAAGTCAGTCGTGCATTCGTGGTTACAGCAGCAATTGACCTTACCACGTGGGAGATAATAGCTACCTGCGTGACATCCGAGCCCAAGAAAATCAACAATGTGGAACGGCTTACTTGGATAATTGTTCATTAAACAAAAAGAAGGGAATAAGAACAGTTCCTTATACCAAAGTGGTTTCCTTAGACACGTGTTTCAAGCTTTCGTCCCTGTGCAATACGATGAAAAGTGTTAGAATGAGAAACATAGAAGGAAATAACAAACAAATGAAATCAACAACAGAAGTCAGTCGTGCATTTGTGGTTACAGCAGCAATTGACCTTTCCACATTGTTGATTTTCTTGGACTCGGATGTCACGCAGGTAGCTATCATCTCCCACGTGGTAAGGTCAATTGCTGCTGTAACCACAAATGCACGACTGACTTCTGTTGTTGATTTCATTCGTTTGTTATTTTCTTCAATGTTTCTCATTCTGACACTTTTTTCATCGTATTGCACAGGGACGAAAGCTTGACACGCGTGTCTAAGGAAACCACTTTGGTATAAGGGACTGTTCTTATTCCCTTCTTTTTGTTTAATGAACAATTATCCGAATAAGCCATTCCACATTGTTGGTTTTCTTGGACTCGGATGTCACGCAGGTAGCTAGAATCTCCCACGTGGTAATGTCAATTGCTGCTGTAACCACAAATGCACGACTGACTTCTGTTGTTGATTTAATTTGTTTGTTTTTTCCTTCTATGTTTCTCATTCTTACACTTTTCATCGTATTGCACAGGGACGAAAGCTTGACACACGTGTCTATGGAAACCACATTCGTATAAGGGACAGTTCTTACTTCATTCTTTCTGTATAATGATCAATTATCCAAGTAAGTCATTCCACATTGTTGATTTTCTTGGACTCGGATGTCACGCAGGTAGCTATAATCTCCCACGTGGTAAGATCAATTAATGCTGAAACCACAAATGCACGACTGACTTCTGTTGTTGATTTCATTTGTTTGTTATTTCCTTCAATGTTTCTCATTCTAACACTTCTCATCGTATTGCACAGGGACGAAAGCTTGACACACGTGTCTAAGAAAACCACTTTGGTATGAGGGACTGTTCTTATTCCCTTCTTTTTGTTCAATCAACAATTATCCAAGTAAGCCATTCCACATTGTTGATTTTCTTGGACTCGGATGTCACGCAGGTAGCTATAAGCTCCCACGTGGTAAGGTCAATTGCTGCTGTAACCACATATGCACGACTGACTTCTGTTGTTGATTTCATTTGTTTGTTATTTCCTCCTATGTTTCTCATTCTAACACTTTTCATCGTATCGCACAGGGACGAAAGCTTGACACACGTGTCTAAGGGAACCACTTTGGTATAAGGGACTGTTCTTATTTTTTTTTTGTTTAATCAACAATTATCCAAGTAGGCCATTCCACATTGTTGATTTTCTTGGACTCGGATGTCACGCAGGTAGCTATAATCTCCCACGTGGTAAGGTCAATTGCTGCTGTAACCACAAATGCACGACTGACTTCTGTTGTTGATTTCATTTGTTTGTTATTTCCTTCTATGTTTCTCATTCTAACACTTTTCATCGTATTGCACAGGGACGAAAGCTTGACACGCGTGTCTAAGGAAACCACTTTGGTATAAGGGACTGTTCTTATTCCCTTCGTTTTGTTCAATCAACAATTATCCAAGTAAGCCATTCCACATTGTTGATTTTCTTGGACACGAATGTCACGCAGGTAGCTATAATCTCCCACGTGGTAAGGTCAATTGCTGCTGTAACCACAAATGCACGACTGACTTCTGTTGTTGATTTAATTTGTTTGTTATTTCCTTCTATGTTTCTCATTCTAACACTTTTCATCGTATTGCACAGGGACGAAAGCTTGACACGCGTGTCTAAGGAAACCACTTTGGTATAAGGGACTGTTCTTATTCCCTTCGTTTTGTTTAATGAACAATTATCCAAGTAGGCCATTCCACATTGTTGATTTTCTTGGACTCGGATGTCACGCAGGTAGCTATAATCTCCCACGTGGTAAGGTCAATTGCTGCTGTAACCACAAATGCACGACTGACTTCTAATGTTGATTTCATTCGTTTGTTATTTTCTTCAATGTTTCTCATTCTAACACTTTTCATCGTATTGCACAGGGACGAAAGCTTGACACGCGTGTCTTAGGAAACCACTTTGGTATAAGGGACTGTTCTTATTCCCTTTTTTTTGTTTGATCAACAATTATCCAAGTGGGCCATTCCACATTGTTGATTTTCTTGGACTCGGATGTCACGCAGATAGCTATCATCTCCCACGTGGTAAGGTCAATTGCTGCTGTAACCACAAATGCACGACTGACTTCTGTTGTTGATTTCATTCGTTTGTTATTTTCTTCAATGTTTCTCATTCTAACACTTTTTTCATCGTATTGCACAGGGACGAAAGCTTGACACGCGTGTCTAAGGAAACCACTTTGGTATAAGGGACTGTTCTCATTCCCTTCTTTTTGTTTAATGAACAATTATCCGAATAAGCCATTCCACATTGTTGATTTTCTTGGACTCGGATGTCACGCAGGTAGCTAGAATCTCCCACGTGGTAATGTCAATTGCTGCTGTAACCACAAATGCACGACTGACTTCTGTTGTTGATTTCATTTGTTTGTTTTTTCCTTCTATGTTTCTCATTCTTACACTTTTCATCGTATTGCACAGGGACGAAAGCTTGACACACGTGTCTATGGAAACCACATTCGTATAAGGGACTGTTCTTACTTCATTCTTTCTGTATAATGATCAATTATCCAAGTAAGTCATTCCACATTGTTGATTTTCTTGGACTCGGATGTCACGCAGGTATCTATAATCTCCCACGTGGTAAGGTCAATTGCTGCTGAAACCACAAATGCACGACTGACTTCTGTTGTTGATTTCATTTGTTTGTTATTTCCTTCAATGTTTCTCATTCTAACACTTTTCATCGTATTGCACAGGGACGAAAGCTTGACACGTGTCTAAGAAAACCACTTTTGTATGAGGGACTGTTCTTATTCCCTTCTTTTTGTTCAATCAACAATTATCCAAGTAAGCCATTCCACATTGTTGATTTTCTTGGACTCGGATGTCACGCCGGTAGCTATAATCTCCCACGTGGTAAGGTCAATTGCTGCTGTAACCACAAATGCACGACTGACTTCTGTTGTTGATTTCATTTGTTTGTAATTTCCTTTAATATTTCTCATTCTAACACTTTTCATCGTATTGCACAGGGACGAAAGCTTGAAACACGTGTCTAAGGAAACCACTTTGGTATAAGGAACTGTTCTTATTCCCTTCTTTTTGTTTAATGAACAATTATCCAAGTAAGCCGTTCCACATTGTTGATTTTCTTGGGCTCGGATGTCACGCAGGTAGCTATTATCTCCCACGTGGTAAGGTCAATTGCTGCTGAAACCACAAATGCACGACTGACTTCTGTTGTTGATTTAATTTGTTTGTTATTTTCTTCAATATTTCTCATTCTAACACTTTTCATCGTATTGCACAGTGACGAAAGCTTGACACACGTGTCTAAGGAAACCACTTTGGTATGAGGGACTGCTCTTCTTCCCTTTTTTCTTTTTGATGAACAAGTATCCAAGTAAGCCATTCCACATTGTTGATTTTCTTGGACTAGGATGTCACGCAGCTATCTATAATTTCCCACGTGGAAAGGTCAATTGCTGCTGTAACCACAAATGCACGACTGACTTCTGTTGTTGATTTCATTCGTTTGTTATTTTCTTCAATGTTTCTCATTCTAACACTTTTCATCGTATTGCACAGGGACGAAAGCTTGACACGCGTGTCTAAGGAAACCACTTTGGTATAAGAGTCTGTTCTTATTCCCTTCTTTTTGTTTAATGAACAATTATCCAAGTAAGCCATTCCACATTGTTGATTTTCTTGGACTCGGATGTCACGCAGGTAGCCATAATCTTCCACGTGGTGAGGTCAATTGCTGCTGTAACCACAAATGCACGACTGACTTCTGTTGTTGATTTCATTCGTTTGTTATTTTCTTCAATGTTTCTCATTCTAACACTTTTCATCGTGATGCACAGGGACGAAAGCTTGACACACGTGTCTATGGAAACCACATTGGTATAAGGGACTGTTCTTACTTCATTCTTTCTGTATAATGATCAATTATCCAAGTAAGCCATTCCACATTGTTTATTTTCTTGGACTCGGATGTCAAGCAGGTAGCTATAATCTCCCACGTGGTAAGGTCAATTGCTGCTGTAATCACAAATGCACGACTGACTTCTGTTGTTGATTTGATTTGTTTGTTATTTCCTTCAATGTTTCTCATTCTAACACTTCTCATCGTATTGCACAGGGACGAAAGCTTGACACACGTGTCTATGGAAACCACATTGGTATAAGGGACTGTTCTTATTCCCTTCTTTCTGTATAATGATCAATTATCCAAGTAAGCCATTCCACATTGTTGATTTTCTTGGACTCGGATGACACGCAGGTAACTATTATTTTTTACGTGGTAAGGTCAATTGCTGCTGTAACCACAAATGCACGACTGACTTCTGTTGTTGATTTCATTCGTTTGTTATTTTCTTCAATGTTTCTCATTCTAACACTTTTCATCGTATTGCACAGGGACGAAAGCTTGACACGCGTGTCTAAGGAAACCACTTTGGTATAAGGGTCTGTTCTTATTCCCTTCTTTTTGTTTAATGAACAATTATCCAAGTAAGCCATTCCACATTGTTGATTTTCTTGGACTCGGATGTCACGCAGGTAGCTATAATCTCCCACGTGGTGAGGTCAATTGCTGCTGTAACCACAAATGCACGACTGACTTCTATTGTTGATTTCATTCGTTTGTTATTTTCTTCAATGATTCTCATTCTAACACTTTTCATCGTATTGCACAGGGACGAAAGCTTGACACGCTTGTCTAGGGAAACCACTTTGGTATAAGGGACTGTTCTTATTCCCTTCTTTTTGTTTAATGAACAATTATCCAAGTAAGCAATTCCACATTGTTGATTTTCTTGGACTCGGATGTCACGCCGGTAGCTATAATCTCCCACGTGGTAAGGTCAATTGCTGCTGTAACCACAAATGCACGACTGACTTCTGTTGTTGATTTCATTTGTTTGTTATTTCCTTTAATGTTTCTCATTCTAACACTTTTCATCGTATTGCACAGGGACGAAAGCTTGACACGCGTGTCTAAGGAAACCACTTTGGTATAAGGGACTGTTCTTATTCTCTTTTTTTTGTTTAATGAACAATTATCCAAGTAAGCCGTTCCACATTGTTGATTTTCTTGGGCTCGGATGTCACGCAGGTAGCTGTAATCTCCCACGTGGTAAGGTCAATTGCTGCTGTAACCACGAATGCACGACTGACTTCTGTTGTTGATTTCATTCGTTTGTTATTTTCTTCAATGATTCTCATTCTAACACTTTTCATCGTATTGCACAGGGACGAAAGCTTGACACACGTGTCTAAGGAAACCACTTTGGTATAAGGGACTGTTCTTATTCCCTTCTTTTTGTTTAATGAACCATTATCCAAGTAAGCCGTTCCACATTGTTCATTTTCTTGGGCTCGGATGTCACGCAGGTAGCAGTAATCTCCCACGTGGTGAGGTCAATTGCTGCTGTAACCACAAATGCACGACTGACTTCTGTTGTTGATTTCATTCGTTTGTTATTTTCTTCAATGTTTCTCATTCTAACACTTTTCATCGTATTGCACAGGGACGAAAGCTTGACACGCGTGTCTAAGGAAACCACTTTGGTATAAGGGACTGTTCTTATTCCCTTATTTTTGTTTAATGAACAATTATCCAAGTAAGCCGTTCCACATTGTTGATTTTCTTGGGCTCGGATGTCACGCAGGTAGCTGTAATCTCCCACGTGGTAAGGTCAATTGCTGCTGTAACCACGAATGCACGACTGACTTCTGTTGTTGATTTCATTCGTTTGTTATTTTCTTCAATGATTCTCATTCTAACAATTTTCATCGTATTGCACAGGGACGAAAGCTTGACACGCGTGTCTAAGGAAACCACTTTGGTATAAGGGACTGTTCTTATTCCCTTCGTTTTGTTTAATGAACAATTGTTCAATACGACGAAAAGTGTTAGAATGAGAAACATTGAAGGAAATAACAAACAAATGAAATCAACATTAGAAGTCAGTCGTGCATTTGTGGTTACAGCAGCAATTGACCTTACCACGTGGGAGATTATAGCTACCTGCGTGACATCCGAGTCCAAGATAATCAACAATGTGGAATGGCTTACTTGGATAATTGTTCATTAAACAAAAAGAAGGGAATAAGAACAGTCCCTTATACCAAAGTGGTTTCCTTAGACAACTGTGTCAAGCTTTCGTTCCTGTGCAATACGATGAAAAGTGTTAGAATGAGAAACATAGAAGGAAATAACAAACAAATGAAATCAACAACAGAAGTCAGTCGTGCATTTGTGGTTACAGCAGCAATTGACCTTACCACGTGGGAGATTATAGCTACCTGCGTGACATCCGAGTCCAAGAAAATCAACAATGTGGAACGGCTTACTTGGATAATTGTTCATTAAACAAAAAGAATTGAATAAGAACAGTCCCTTATACCAAAGTGGTTTCCTTAGACACGTGTGTCAAGCTTTCGTCCCTGTGCAATACGATGAAAAGTGTTAGAATGAGAAACATTGAAGGAAATAACAAACAAATGAAATCAACAACAGAAGTCAGTCGTGCATTTGTGGTTACAGCAGCAATTGACCTTACCACGTTACAGATTATAGATACCTGCGTGTCATCCGAGTCCAAGAAAATCAACAATGTGTAATGGCTTACTTGGATAATTGATCATCATACAGAAAGAAGGGAATAAGAACAGTCCCTTATACCAATGTGGTTTCCATAGACACGTGTGTCAAGCTTTCGTCCCTGTGCAATACGATGAGAAGTGTTAGAATGAGTAACATTGAAGGAAATTACAAACAAATGAAATCAACAACAGAAGTCAGCCGTCCAATTGTGGTTACAGCAGCAATTGACCTTACCACGTGGGAGTATAGCTACCCGCGTGTCATCCGAGTCCAAGAAAATCAACAATGTGGAATGGCCTACTTGGATAATTGTTCATTAAACAAAAAGAAGGGAATAAGAACAGTCCCTTATACCAAAGTGGTTTCCTTAGACACCTGCGTCAAGCTTTCGTTCCTGTGCAATACGATGAAAAGTGTTAGAATGAGATACATAGAAGGAAATAACAAACAAATGAAATCAACAACAGAAGTCAGTCGTGCATTTGTGGTTACAGCAGCAATTGACCTTACCACGTGGGAGATTATAGCTACCTGCGTGACATCCGAGTCCAAGAAAATCAACAATGTGGAATGGCTTACTTGGATAATTGTTCATTAAACAAAACGAAGGGAATAAGAACAGTCCCTTATACCAAAGTGGTTTCCTCAGACACGCGTGTCAAGCTTTCGTCCCTGTGCAATACGACGAAAAGTGTTAGAATGAGAAACATTGAAGGAAATAACAAACAAATGAAATCAACATTAGAAGTCAGTCGTGCATTTGTGGTTACAGCAGCAATTGACCTTACCACGTGGGAGATTATAGCTACCTGCGTGACATCCGAGTCCAAGAAAATCAACAATGTGGAATGGCTTACTTGGATAATTGTTCATTAAACAAAACGAAGGGAATACGAACAGTCCCTTATACCAAAGTGGTTTCCTTAGACACGCGTGTCAAGCTTTCGTCCCTGTGCAATACGATGAAAAGTGTTAGAATGAGAAACATTGAAGGAAATAACAAACAAATGAAATCAACAACAGAAGTCAGTCGTGCATTTGTGGTTACAGCAGCAATTGACCTTACCACGTGGGAGATTATAGCTACCTGCGTGACATCCGAGTCCAAGAAAATCAACAATGTGGAATGGCTTACTTGGATAATTGTTCATTAAACAAAAAGAAGGGAATAAGAACAGTCCCTTATACCAAAGTGGTTTCCTTAGACACCTGTGTCAAGCTTTCGTTCCTGTGCAATACGATGAAAAGTGTTAGAATGAGAAACATAGAAGGAAATAACAAACAAATGAAATCAACAACAGAAGTCAGTCGTGCATTTGTGGTTACAGCAGCAATTGACCTTACCACGTGGGAGATTATAGCTACCTGCGTGACATCCGAGTCCAAGAAAATCAACAATGTGGAATGGCTCACTTGGATAATTGTTCATTAAACAAAACGAAGGGAATACGAACAGTCCCTTATACCAAAGTGGTTTCCTTAGACACGCGTGTCAAGCTTTCGTCCCTGTGCAATACGATGAAAAGTGTTAGAATGAGAAACATAGAAGGAAATAACAAACAAATGAAATCAACAACAGAAGTCAGTCGTGCATTTGTGGTTACAGCAGCAATTGACCTTACCACGTGGGAGATTATAGGTACCTGCGTGACATTCGAGTCCAAGAAAATCAACAATGTGGAATTGCTTACTTGGATAATTGTTGATTGAACAAAAAGAAGGGAATAAGAACAGTCCCTTATACCAAAGTGGTTTCCTTAGACACGTGTGTCAAGCTTTCGTCCCTGTGCAATACGATGAGAAGTGTTAGAATGAGAAACATTGAAGGAAATAACAAACAAATGAAATCAACAACAGAAGTCAGTCGTGCATTTGTGGTTACAGCAGCAATTGACCTTACCACGTAAAAGATAATAGCTACCTGCGTGTCATCCGAGTCCAAGAAAATCAACAATGTGGAATGGCTTACTTGGATAATTGTTCATTAAACAAAACGAAGGGAATAAGAACAGTCCCTTATACCAAAGTGGTTTCCTTAGACACGCGTGTCAAGCTCTCGTCCCTGTGCAATACGATGAAAAGTGTTAGAATGAGAAACATTGAAGAAAATAACAAACGAATGAAATCAACAACAGAAGTCAGTCGTGCATTTGTGGTTACAGCAGCAATTGACCTTACCACGTGGGAGATTACAGCTACCTGCGTGACATCCGAGCCCAAGAAAATGAACAATGTGGAACGGCTTACTTGGATAAATGTTCATTAAACAAAAAGAAGGGAATAAGAACAGTCCCTTATACCAAAGTGGTTTCCTTAGACACGTGTGTCAAGCTCTCGTCCCTGTGCAATACGATGAAAAGTGTTAGAATGAGAAACATTGAAGAAAATAACAAACGAATGAAATCAACAACAGAAGTCAGTCGTGCATTTGTGGTTACAGCAGCAATTGACCTTACCACGTGGGAGATTATAGCTACCTGCGTGACATCCGAGTCCAAGAAAATCAACAATGTGGAACGGCTTACTTGGATAATTGTTCATTAAACAAAAAGAATTGAATAAGAACAGTCCCTTATACCAAAGTGGTTTCCTTAGACACGTGTGTCAAGCTTTCGTCCCTGTGCAATACGATGAAAAGTGTTAGAATGAGAAACATTGAAGGAAATAACAAACAAATGAAATCAACAACAGAAGTCAGTCGTGCATTTGTGGTTACAGCAGCAATTGACCTTACCACGTTACAGATTATAGATACCTGCGTGTCATCCGAGTCCAAGAAAATCAACAATGTGGAATGGCTTACTTGTATAATTGATCGTCATACAGAAAGAAGGGAATAAGAACAGTCCCTTATACCAATGTGGTTTCCATAGACACGTGTGTCAAGCTTTCGTCCCTGTGCAATACGATGAGAAGTGTTAGAATGAGTAACATTGAAGGAAATTACAAACAAATGAAATCAACAACAGAAGTCAGCCGTCCAATTGTGGTTACAGCAGCAATTGACCTTACCACGTGGGAGTATAGCTACCCGCGTGTCATCCGAGTCCAAGAAAATCAACAATGTGGAATGGCCTACTTGGATAATTGTTCATTAAACAAAAAGAAGGGAATAAGAACAGTCCCTTATACCAAAGTGGTTTCCTTAGACACCTGCGTCAAGCTTTCGTTCCTGTGCAATACGATGAAAAGTGTTAGAATGAGAAACATAGAAGAAAATAACAAACAAATGAAATCAACAACAGAAGTCAGTCGTGCATTTGTGGTTACAGCAGCAATTGACCTTACCACGTGGGAGATTATAGCTACCTGCGTGACATCCGAGTCCAAGAAAATCAACAATGTGGAATGGCTTACTTGGATAATTGTTCATTAAACAAAACGAAGGGAATAAGAACAGTCCCTTATACCAAAGTGGTTTCCTTAGACACGCGTGTCAAGCTTTCGTCCCTGTGCAATACGAAGAAAAGTGTTAGAATGAGAAACATTGAAGGAAATAACAAACAAATGAAATCAACATTAGAAGTCAGTCGTGCATTTGTGGTTACAACAGCAATTGACCTTACCACGTGGGAGATTATAGCTACCTGCGTGACATCCGAGTCCAAGATAATCAACAATGTGGAATGGCTTACTTGGATAATTGTTCATTAAACAAAAAGAAGGGAATAAGAACAGTCCCTTATACCAAAGTGGTTTCCTTAGACACCTGTGTCAAGCTTTCGTTCCTGTGCAATACGATGAAAAGTGTTAGAATGAGAAACATAGAAGGAAATAACAAACAAATGAAATCAAGAACAGAAGTCAGTCGTGCATTTGTGGTTACAGCAGCAATTGACCTTACCACGTGGGAGATTATAGCTACCTGCGTGACATCCGAGTCCAAGAAAATCAACAATGTGGAATGGCTTACTTGGATAATTGTTCATTAAACAAAACGAAGGGAATAAGAACAGTCCCTTATACCAAAGTGGTTTCCTTAGACACGCGTGTCAACCTTTCGTCCCTGTGCAATACGATGAAAAGTGTTAGAATGAGAAACATAGAAGGAAATAACAAACAAATGAAATCAACAACAGAAGTCAGTCGTGCATTTGTGGTTACAGCAGCAATTGACCTTACCACGTGGGAGATTATAGCTACCTGCGTGACATTCGAGTCCAAGAAAATCAACAATGTGGAATTGCTTACTTGGATAATTGTTGATTGAACAAAAAGAAGGGAATAAGAACAGTCCCTTATACCAAAGTGGTTTCCTTAGACACGTGTGTCAAGCTTTCGTCCCTGTGCAATACGATGAGAAGTGTTAGAATGAGAAACATTGAAGGAAATAACAAACAAATAAAATCAACATTAGAAGTCAGTCGTGCATTTGTGGTTACAGCAGCAATTGACCTTACCACGTGGGAGATTATAGCTACCCGCGTGTCATCCGAGTCCAAGAAAATCAACAATGTGGAATGGCCTACTTGGATAATTGTTCATTAAACAAAAAGAAGGGAATAAGAACAGTCCCTTATACCAAAGTGGTTTCCTTAGACACCTGCGTCAAGCTTTCGTTCCTGTGCAATACGATGAAAAGTGTTAGAATGAGAAACATAGAAGAAAATAACAAACAAATGAAATCAACAACAGAAGTCAGTCGTGCATTTGTGGTTACAGCAGCAATTGACCTTACCACGTGGTAGATTATAGCTACCTGCGTGACATCCGAGTCCAAGAAAATCAACAATGTGGAATGGCTTACTTGGATAATTGTTCATTAAACAAAACGAAGGGAATAAGAACAGTCCCTTATACCAAAGTGGTTTCCTTAGACACGCGTGTCAAGCTTTCGTCCCTGTGCAATACGACGAAAAGTGTTAGAATGAGAAACATTGAAGGAAATAACAAACAAATGAAATCAAGAACAGAAGTCAGTCGTGCATTTGTGGTTACAGCAGCAATTGACCTTACCACGTGGGAGATTATAGCTACCTGCGTGACATCCGAGTCCAAGAAAATCAACAATGTGGAATGGCTTACTTGGATAATTGTTCATTAAACAAAACGAAGGGAATAAGAACAGTCCCTTATACCAAAGTGGTTTCCTTAGACACGCGTGTCAAGCTTTCGTCCCTGTGCAATACGATGAAAAGTGTTAGAATGAGAAACATAGAAGGAAATAACAAACAAATGAAATCAACAACAGAAGTCAGTCGTGCATTTGTGGTTACAGCAGCAATTGACCTTACCACGTGGGAGATTATAGCTACCTGCGTGACATTCGAGTCCAAGAAAATCAACAATGTGGAATTGCTTACTTGGATAATTGTTGATTGAACAAAAAGAAGGGAATAAGGACAGTCCCTTATACCAAAGTGGTTTCCTTAGACACGTGTGTCAAGCTTTCGTCCCTGTGCAATACGATGAGAAGTGTTAGAATGAGAAACATTGAAGGAAATAACAAACAAATAAAATCAACATTAGAAGTCAGTCGTGCATTTGTGGTTACAGCAGCAATTGACCTTACCACGTGGGAGATTATAGCTACCTGCGTGACATCCGAGTCCAAGATAATCAACAATGTGGAATGGCTTACTTGGATAATTGTTCATTAAACAAAAAGAAGGGAATAAGAACAGTCCCTTATACCAAAGTGGTTTCCTCAGACACCTGTGTCAAGCTTTCGTTCCTGTGCAATACGATGAAAAGTTAGAATGAGAAACATAGAAGGAAATAACAAACAAATGAAATCAACAACAGAAGTCAGTCGTGCATTTGTGGTTACAGCAGCAATTGACCTTACCACGTGGGAGATTATAGCTACCTGCGTGACATCCGAGTCCAAGAAAATCAACAATGTGGAATGGCTTACTTGGATAATTGTTCATTAAACAAAACGAAGGGAATAAGAACAGTCCCTTATACCAAAGTGGTTTCCTCAGACACGCGTGTCAAGCTTTCGTCCCTGTGCAATACGACGAAAAGTGTTAGAATGAGAAACATTGAAGGAAATAACAAACAAATGAAATCAACATTAGAAGTCAGTCGTGCATTTGTGGTTACAGCAGCAATTGACCTTACCACGTGGGAGATTATAGCTACCTGCGTGACATCCGAGTCCAAGATAATCAACAATGTGGAATGGCTTACTTGGATAATTGTTCATTAAACAAAAAGAAGGGAATAAGAACAGTCATTTATACCAAAGTGGTTTCCTTAGACACCTGTGTCAAGCTTTCGTTCCTGTGCAATACGATGAAAAGTGTTAGAATGAGAAACATAGAAGGAAATAACAAACAAATGAAATCAACAACAGAAGTCAGTCGTGCATTTGTGGTTACAGCAGCAATTGACCTTACCACGTGGGAGATTATAGCTACCTGCGTGACATCCGAGTCCAAGAAAATCAACAATGTGGAATGGCTTACTTGGATAATTGTTCATTAAACAAAACGAAGGGAATACGAACAGTCCCTTATACCAAAGTGGTTTCCTTAGACACGCGTGTCAAGCTTTCGTCGCTGTGCAATACGATGAAAAGTGTTAGAATGAGAAACATAGAAGGAAATAACAAACAAATGAAATTAACAACAGAAGTCAGTCGTGCATTTGTGGTTACAGCAGCAATTGACCTTACCACGTGGGAGATTATAGGTACCTGCGTGACATTCGAGTCCAAGAAAATCAACAATGTGGAATTGCTTACTTGGATAATTGTTGATCGAACAAAAAGAAGGGAATAAGAACAGTCCCTTATACCAAAGTGGTTTCCTTAGACACGTGTGTCAAGCTTTCGTCCCTGTGCAATACGATGAGAAGTGTTAGAATGAGAAACATTGAAGGAAATAACAAACAAATGAAATCAACAACAGAAGTCAGTCGTGCATTTGTGGTTACAGCAGCAATCGACCTTACCACGTAAAAGATAATAGCTACCTGCGTGTCATCCGAGTCCAAGAAAATCAACAATGTGGAATGGCTTACTTGGATAATTGTTCATTAAACAAAACGAAGGGAATAAGAACAGTCCCTTATACCAAAGTGGTTTCCTTAGACACGCGTGTCAAGCTTTCGTCCCTGTGCAATACGATGAAAAGTGTTAGAATGAGAAACATAGAAGGAAATAACAAACAAATGAAATCAACAACAGAAGTCAGTCGTGCATTTGTGGTTACAGCAGCAATTGACCTTACCACGTGGGAGATTATAGCTACCTGCGTGACATTCGAGTCCAAGAAAATCAACAATGTGGAATTGCTTACTTGGATAATTGTTGATTGAACAAAAAGAAGGGAATAAGAACAGTCCCTTATACCAAAGTGGTTTCCTTAGACACGTGTGTCCAGCTCTCGTCCCCGTGCAATACGATGAAAAGTGTTAGAATGAGAAACATTGAAGAAAATAACAAACGAATGAAATCAACAACAGAAGTCAGTCGTGCATTTGTGGTTACAGCAGCAATTGACCTTACCACGTGGGAGATTATAGCTACCTGCGTGACATCCGAGTCCAAGAAAATCAACAATGTGGAACAACTTACTTGGATAATTGTTCATTAAACAAAAAGAATTGAATAAGAACAGTCCCTTATACCAAAGTGGTTTCCTTAGACACGTGTGTCAAGCTTTCGTCCCTGTGCAATACGATGAAAAGTGTAAGAATGAGAAACATTGAAGGAAATAACAAACAAATGAAATCAACAACAGAAGTCAGTCGTGCATTTGTGGTTACAGCAGCAATTGACCTTACCACGTTACAGATTATAGATACCTGCGTGTCATCCGAGTCCAAGAAAATCAACAATGTGGAATGGCTTACTTGGATAATTGATCATCATACAGAAAGAAGGGAATAAGAACAGTCCCTTATACCAATGTGGTTTCCATAGACACGTGTGTCAAGCTTTCGTCCCTGTGCAATACGATGAGAAGTGTTAGAATGAGTAACATTGAAGGAAATTACAAACAAATGAAATCAACAACAGAAGTCAGCCGTCCAATTGTGGTTACAGCAGCAATTGACCTTACCACGTGGGAGTATAGCTACCCGCGTGTCATCCGAGTCCAAGAAAATCAACAATGTGGAATGGCCTACTTGGATAATTGTTCATTAAACAAAAAGAAGGGAATAAGAACAGTCCCTTATACCAAAGTGGTTTCCTTAGACACCTGCGTCAAGCTTTCGTTCCTGTGCAATACGATGAAAAGTGTTAGAATGAGAAACATAGAAGAAAATAACAAACAAATGAAATCAACAACAGAAGTCAGTCGTGCATTTGTGGTTACAGCAGCAATTGACCTTACCACGTGGGAGATTATAGCTACCTGCGTGACATCCGAGTCCAAGAAAATCAACAATGTGGAATGGCTTACTTGGATAATTGTTCATTAAACAAAACGAAGGGAATAAGAACAGTCCCTTATACCAAAGTGGTTTCCTTAGACACGCGTGTCAAGCTTTCGTCCCTGTGCAATACGACGAAAAGTGTTAGAATGAGAAACATTGAAGGAAATAACAAACAAATGAAATCAACATTAGAAGTCAGTCGTGCATTTGTGGTTACAGCAGCAATTGACCTTACCACGTGGGAGATTATAGCTACCTGCGTGACATCCGAGTCCAAGATAATCAACAATGTGGAATGGCTTACTTGGATAATTGTTCATTAAACAAAAAGAAGGGAATAAGAACAGTCCCTTATACCAAAGTGGTTTCCTTAGACACCTGTGTCAAGCTTTCGTTCCTGTGCAATACGATGAAAAGTGTTAGAATGAGAAACATAGAAGGAAATAACAAACAAATGAAATCAAGAACAGAAGTCAGTCGTGCATTTGTGGTTACAGCAGCAATTGACCTTACCACGTGGGAGATTATAGCTACCTGCGTGACATCCGAGTCCAAGAAAATCAACAATGTGGAATGGCTTACTTGGATAATTGTTCATTAAACAAAACGAAGGGAATAAGAACAGTCCCTTATACCAAAGTGGTTTCCTTAGACACGCGTGTCAAGCTTTCGTCCCTGTGCAATACGATGAAAAGTGTTAGAATGAGAAACATAGAAGGAAATAACAAACAAATGAAATCAACAACAGAAGTCAGTCGTGCATTTGTGGTTACAGCAGCAATTGACCTTACCACGTGGGAGATTATAGCTACCTGCGTGACATTCGAGTCCAAGAAAATCAACAATGTGGAATTGCTTACTTGGATAATTGTTGATTGAACAAAAAGAAGGGAATAAGAACAGTCCCTTATACCAAAGTGGTTTCCTTAGACACGCGTGTCAAGCTTTCGTCCCTGTGCAATACGATGAAAAGTGTTAAAATGAGAAACATTGAAGGAAATAACAAACAAATGAAATCAACATTAGAAGTCATTCGTGCATTTGTGGTTACAGCAGCAATTGACCTTACCACGTGGGAGATTATAGCTACCTGCGTGACATCCGAGTCCAAGAAAATCAACAATGTGGAATGGCTTACTTGGATAATTGTTCATTAAACATAAAGAAGGGAATGAGAACAGTCCCTTATACCAAAGTGGTTTCCTTAGACACGCGTGTCAAGCTTTCGTCCCTGTGCAATACGATGAAAAGTGTTAAAATGAGAAACATTGAAGGAAATAACAAACAAATGAAATCAACATTAGAAGTCATTCGTGCATTTGTGGTTACAGCAGCAATTGACCTTACCACGTGGGAGATTATAGCTACCTGCGTGACATCCGAGTCCAAGATAATCAACAATGTGGAATGGCTTACTTGGATAATTGTTCATCAAACAAAAAGAAGGGAATAAGAACAGTCCCTTATACCAAAGTGGTTTCCTTAGACACCTGTGTCAAGCTTTCGTTCTTGTGCAATACGATGAAAAGTGTTAGAATGAGAAACATAGAAGGAAATAACAAACAAATGAAATCAACAACAGAAGTCAGTCGTGCATTTGTGGTTACAGCAGCAATTGACCTTATCACGTGGAAGATTATAGCTACCTGCGTGACATCCGAGTCCAAGAAAATCAACAATGTGGAATGGCTTACTTGGATAATTGTTCATTAAACAAAACGAAGGGAATAAGAACAGTCCCTTATACCAAAGTGGTTTCCTTAGACACGCGTGTCAAGCTTTCGTCCCTGTGCAATACGATGAAAAGTGTTAGAATTAGAAACATAGAAGGAAATAACAAACAAATGAAACCAACAACAGAAGTCAGTCGTGCATTTGTGGTTACAGCAGCAATTGACCTTACCACGTGGGAGATTATAGCTACCTGCGTGACATTCGAGTCCAAGAAAATCAACAATGTGGAATTGCTTACTTGGATAATTGTTGATTGAACAAAAAGAAGGGAATAAGAACAGTCCCTTATAGCAAAGTGGTTTCCTTAGACACGTGTGTCAAGCTTTCGTCCCTGTGCAATACGATGAGAAGTGTTAGAATGAGAAACATTGAAGGAAATAACAAACAAATGAAATCAACATTAGAAGTCAGTCGTGCATTTGTGGTTACAGCAGCAATTGACCTTACCACGTGGGAGATTATAGCTACCTTCGTGACATCCGAGTCCAAGATAATCAACAATGTGGAATGGCCTACTTGGATAATTGTTGATTAAACAAAAAAAGAGAATAAGAACAGTCCCTTATACCAAAGTGGTTTCCTTAGACACGTGTGTCAAGCTTTCGTCCCTGTGCAATACGATGAAAAGTGTTAGAATGAGAAACATAGAAGGAAATAACAAACAAATGAAATCAACAACAGAAGTCAGTCGTGCATTTGTGGTTACAGCAGCAATTGACCTTACCACGTGGGAGATTATAGCTACCTGCGTGACATCCGAGTCCAAGAAAATCAACAATGTGGAATGGCTTACTTGGATAATTGTTCATTAAACAAAAAGAAGGGAATGAGAACAGTCCCTTATACCAAAGTGGTTTCCTTAGACACGCGTGTCAAGCTTTCGTCCCTGTGCAATACGATGAAAAGTGTTAAAATGAGAAACATTGAAGGAAATAACAAACAAATGAAATCAACATTAGAAGTCATTCGTGCATTTGTGGTTACAGCAGCAATTGACCTTACCACGTGGGAGATTATAGCTACCTGCGTGACATCCGAGTCCAAGATAATCAACAATGTGGAATGGCTTACTTGGATAATTGTTCATTAAACAAAAAGAAGGGAATAAGAACAGTCCCTTATACCAAAGTGGTTTACTTAGACACCTGTGTCAAGCTTTCGTTCTTGTGCAATACGATGAAAAGTGTTAGAATGAGAAACATAGAAGGAAATAACAAACAAATGAAATCAACAACAGAAGTCAGTCGTGCATTTGTGGTTACAGCAGCAATTGACCTTACCACGTGGGAGATTATAGCTACCTGCGTGACATCCGAGTCCAAGAAAATCAACAATGTGGAATGGCTTACTTGGATAATTGTTCATTAAACAAAACGAAGGGAATAAGAACAGTCCCTTATACCAAAGTGGTTTCCTTAGACACGCGTGTCAAGCTTTCGTCCCTGTGCAATACGATGAAAAGTGTTAGAATTAGAAACATAGAAGGAAATAACAAACAAATGAAATCAACAACAGAAGTCAGTCGTGCATTTGTGGTTACAGCAGCAATTGACCTTACCACGTGGGAGATTATAGCTACCTGCGTGACATTCGAGTCCAAGAAAATCAACAATGTGGAATTGCTTACTTGGATAATTGTTGATTGAACAAAAAGAAGGGAATAAGAACAGTCCCTTATACCAAAGTGGTTTCCTTAGACACGTGTGTCAAGCTTTCGTCCCTGTGCAATACGATGAGAAGTGTTAGAATGAGAAACATTGAAGGAAATAACAAACAAATGAAATCAACATTAGAAGTCAGTCGTGCATTTGTGGTTACAGCAGCAATTGACCTTACCACGTGGGAGATTATAGCTACCTTCGTGACATCCGAGTCCAAGATAATCAACAATGTGGAATGGCTTACTTGGATAATTGTTCATTAAACAAAAAGAAGGGAATAAGAACAGTCCCTTATACCAAAGTGGTTTACTTAGACACCTGTGTCAAGCTTTCGTTCTTGTGCAATACGATGAAAAGTGTTAGAATGAGAAACATAGAAGGAAATAACAAACAAATGAAATCAACAACAGAAGTCAGTCGTGCATTTGTGGTTACAGCAGCAATTGACCTTACCACGTGGGAGATTATAGCTACCTGCGTGACATCCGAGTCCAAGAAAATCAACAATGTGGAATGGCTTACTTGGATAATTGTTCATTAAACAAAACGAAGGGAATAAGAGCAGTCCCTCATACCAAAGTGGTTTCCTTAGACACGCGTGTCAAGCTTTCGTCCCTGTGCAATACGAAGAAAAGTGTTAGAATGAGAAACATTGAAGGAAATAACAAACAAATGAAATCAACATTAGAAGTCAGTCGTGCATTTGTGGTTACAACAGCAATTGACCTTACCACGTGGGAGATTATAGCTACCTGCGTGACATCCGAGTCCAAGAAAATCAACAATGTGGAATGGCTTACTTGGATAATTGTTCATTAAACATAAAGAAGGGAATGAGAACAGTCCCTTATACCAAAGTGGTTTCCTTAGACACGCGTGTCAAGCTTTCGTCCCTGTGCAATACGATGAAAAGTGTTAAAATGAGAAACATTGAAGGAAATAACAAACAAATGAAATCAACATTAGAAGTCATTCGTGCATTTGTGGTTACAGCAGCAATTGACCTTACCACGTGGGAGATTATAGCTACCTGCGTGACATCCGAGTCCAAGATAATCAACAATGTGGAATGGCTTACTTGGATAATTGTTCATTAAACAAAAAGAAGGGAATAAGAACAGTCCCTTATACCAAAGTGGTTTACTTAGACACCTGTGTCAAGCTTTCGTTCTTGTGCAATACGATGAAAAGTGTTAGAATGAGAAACATAGAAGGAAATAACAAACAAATGAAATCAACAACAGAAGTCAGTCGTGCATTTGTGGTTACAGCAGCAATTGACCTTACCACGTGGGAGATTATAGCTACCTGCGTGACATCCGAGTCCAAGAAAATCAACAATGTGGAATGGCTTACTTGGATAATTGTTCATTAAACAAAACGAAGGGAATAAGAGCAGTCCCTCATACCAAAGTGGTTTCCTTAGACACGCGTGTCAAGCTTTCGTCCCTGTGCAATACGAAGAAAAGTGTTAGAATGAGAAACATTGAAGGAAATAACAAACAAATGAAATCAACATTAGAAGTCAGTCGTGCATTTGTGGTTACAACAGCAATTGACCTTACCACGTGGGAGATTATAGCTACCTGCGTGACATCCGAGTCCAAGAAAATCAACAATGTGGAATGGCTTACTTGGATAATTGTTCATTAAACATAAAGAAGGGAATGAGAACAGTCCCTTATACCAAAGTGGTTTCCTTAGACACGCGTGTCAAGCTTTCGTCCCTATGCAATACGATGAAAAGTGTTAAAATGAGAAACATTGAAGGAAATAACAAACAAATGAAATCAACATTAGAAGTCATTCGTGCATTTGTGGTTACAGCAGCAATTGACCTTACCACGTGGGAGATTATAGCTACCTGCGTGACATCCGAGTCCAAGATAATCAACAATGTGGAATGGCTTACTTGGATAATTGTTCATCAAACAAAAAGAAGGGAATAAGAACAGTCCCTTATACCAAAGTGGTTTCCTTAGACACCTGTGTCAAGCTTTCGTCCTTGTGCAATACGATGAAAAGTGTTAGAATGAGAAACATAGAAGGAAATAACAAACAAATGAAATCAACAACAGAAGTCAGTCGTGCATTTGTGGTTACAGCAGCAATTGACCTTATCACGTGGAAGATTATAGCTACCTGCGTGACATCCGAGTCCAAGAAAATCAACAATGTGGAATGGCTTACTTGGATAATTGTTCATTAAACAAAACGAAGGGAATAAGAACAGTCCCTTATACCAAAGTGGTTTCCTTAGACACGCGTGTCAAGCTTTCGTCCCTGTGCAATACGATGAAAAGTGTTAGAATTAGAAACATAGAAGGAAATAACAAACAAATGAAACCAACAACAGAAGTCAGTCGTGCATTTGTGGTTACAGCAGCAATTGACCTTACCACGTGGGAGATTATAGCTACCTGCGTGACATTCGAGTCCAAGAAAATCAACAATGTGGAATTGCTTACTTGGATAATTGTTGATTGAACAAAAAGAAGGGAATAAGAACAGTCCCTTATAGCAAAGTGGTTTCCTTAGACACGTGTGTCAAGCTTTCGTCCCTGTGCAATACGATGAGAAGTGTTAGAATGAGAAACATTGAAGGAAATAACAAACAAATGAAATCAACATTAGAAGTCAGTCGTGCATTTGTGGTTACAGCAGCAATTGACCTTACCACGTGGGAGATTATAGCTACCTTCGTGACATCCGAGTCCAAGATAATCAACAATGTGGAATGGCCTACTTGGATAATTGTTGATTAAACAAAAAAAGAGAATAAGAACAGTCCCTTATACCAAAGTGGTTTCCTTAGACACGTGTGTCAAGCTTTCGTCCCTGTGCAATACGATGAAAAGTGTTAGAATGAGAAACATAGAAGGAAATAACAAACAAATGAAATCAACAACAGAAGTCAGTCGTGCATTTGTGGTTACAGCAGCAATTGACCTTACCACGTGGGAGATTATAGCTACCTGCGTGACATCCGAGTCCAAGAAAATCAACAATGTGGAATGGCTTACTTGGATAATTGTTCATTAAACAAAAAGAAGGGAATGAGAACAGTCCCTTATACCAAAGTGGTTTCCTTAGACACGCGTGTCAAGCTTTCGTCCCTGTGCAATACGATGAAAAGTGTTAAAATGAGAAACATTGAAGGAAATAACAAACAAATGAAATCAACATTAGAAGTCATTCGTGCATTTGTGGTTACAGCAGCAATTGACCTTACCACGTGGGAGATTATAGCTACCTGCGTGACATCCGAGTCCAAGATAATCAACAATGTGGAATGGCTTACTTGGATAATTGTTCATTAAACAAAAAGAAGGGAATAAGAACAGTCCCTTATACCAAAGTGGTTTACTTAGACACCTGTGTCAAGCTTTCGTTCTTGTGCAATACGATGAAAAGTGTTAGAATGAGAAACATAGAAGGAAATAACAAACAAATGAAATCAACAACAGAAGTCAGTCGTGCATTTGTGGTTACAGCAGCAATTGACCTTACCACGTGGGAGATTATAGCTACCTGCGTGACATCCGAGTCCAAGAAAATCAACAATGTGGAATGGCTTACTTGGATAATTGTTCATTAAACAAAACGAAGGGAATAAGAACAGTCCCTTATACCAAAGTGGTTTCCTTAGACACGCGTGTCAAGCTTTCGTCCCTGTGCAATACGATGAAAAGTGTTAGAATTAGAAACATAGAAGGAAATAACAAACAAATGAAATCAACAACAGAAGTCAGTCGTGCATTTGTGGTTACAGCAGCAATTGACCTTACCACGTGGGAGATTATAGCTACCTGCGTGACATTCGAGTCCAAGAAAATCAACAATGTGGAATTGCTTACTTGGATAATTGTTGATTGAACAAAAAGAAGGGAATAAGAACAGTCCCTTATACCAAAGTGGTTTCCTTAGACACGTGTGTCAAGCTTTCGTCCCTGTGCAATACGATGAGAAGTGTTAGAATGAGAAACATTGAAGGAAATAACAAACAAATGAAATCAACATTAGAAGTCAGTCGTGCATTTGTGGTTACAGCAGCAATTGACCTTACCACGTGGGAGATTATAGCTACCTTCGTGACATCCGAGTCCAAGATAATCAACAATGTGGAATGGCCTACTTGGATAATTGTTGATTAAACAAAAAAAGAGAATAAGAACAGTCCCTTATACCAAAGTGGTTTCCTTAGACACGTGTGTCAAGCTTTCGTCCCTGTGCAATACGATGAAAAGTGTTAGAATGAGAAACATAGAAGGAAATAACAAACAAATGAAATCAACAACAGAAGTCAGTCGTGCATTTGTGGTTACAGCAGCAATTGACCTTACCACGTGGGAGATTATAGCTACCTGCGTGACATTCGAGTCCAAGAAAATCAACAATGTGGAATGGCTTACTTGGATAATTGTTGATTGAACAAAAAGAAGGGAATAAAAACAGTCCCTTATACCAAAGTGGTTTCCTTAGACACGCGTGTCAAGCTTTCGTCCCTGTGCAATACGATGAAAAGTGTTAGAATGAGAAACATAGAAGGAAATAACAAACAAATGAAATCAACAACAGAAGTCAGTCGTGCATTTGTGGTTACAGCAGCAATTGACCTTACCACGTGGGAGATTATAGCTACCTGCGTGACATTCGAGTCCAAGAAAATCAACAATGTGGAATTGCTTACTTGGATAATTGTTGATTGAACAAAAAGAAGGGAATAAGAACAGTCCCTTATACCAAAGTGGTTTCCTTAGACACGTGTGTCAAGCTTTCGTCCCTTTGCAATACGATGAGAAGTGTTAGAATGAGAAACATTGAAGGAAATAACAAACAAATGAAATCAACATTAGAAGTCAGTCGTGCATTTGTGGTTACAGCAGCAATTGGGACGTGGGAGATTATAGCTACCTTCGTGACATCCGAGTCCAAGATAATCAACAATGTGGAATGGCCTACTTGGATAATTGTTGATTAAACAAAAAAAGAGAATAAGAACAGTCCCTTATACCAAAGTGGTTTCCTTAGACACGTGTGTCAAGCTTTCGTCCCTGTGAAATACGATGAAAAGTGTTAGAATGAGAAACATAGAAGGAAATAACAAACAAATGAAATCAACAACAGAAGTCAGTCGTGCATTTGTGGTTACAGCAGCAATTGACCTTACCACGTGGGAGATTATAGCTACCTGCTTGACATTCGAGTCCAAGAAAATCAACAATGTGGAATGGCTTACTTGGATAATTGTTGATTGAACAAAAAGAAGGGAATAAAAACAGTCCCTCATACCAAAGTGGTTTCCTTAGACACGTGTGTCAAGCTTTCGTCCCTGTGCAATAAGATGAGAAGTGTTAGAATGAGAAACATTGAAGGAAATAACAAACAAATGAAATCAACATTAGAAGTCAGTCGTGCATTTGTGGTTACAGCAGCAATTTACCTTACCACGTGGGAGATTATAGCTACCTGCGTGACATCCGAGTCCAAGAAAATCAACAATGTGGAATGGCTTACTTGGATAATTGATCATTATACAGAAAGAATGAAGTAAGAACAGTCCCTTATACCAATGTGGTTTCCATAGACACGTGTGTCAAGCTTTCGTCCCTGTGCAATACGATGAGAAGTGTTAGAATGAGAAACATTGAAGGAAATAACAAACAAATGAAATCAACAACAGAAGTCAGTCGTGCATTTGTGGTTACAGCAGCAATTGACCTTACCACGTGGGAGATTATAGCTACCTGCGTGACATCCGAGTCCAAGAAAATCAACAATGTGGAATGGCTTACTTGGATAATTGTTCATTAAACAAAAAAAAAAAATAAGAACAGTCCCTTATACCAAAGTGGTTTCCTTAGACACGTGTGTCAAGCTTTCGTCCCTGTGCAATACGATGAGAAGTGTTAGAATGAGAAACATTGAAGGAAATAACAAACAAATGAAATCAACAACAGAAGTCAGTCGTGCATTTGTGGTTACAGCAGCAATTGACCTTACCACGTGGGAGATTATAGCTACCTGCGTGACATTCGAGTCCAAGAAAATCAACAATGTGGAATTGCTTACTTGGATAATTGTTGATTGAACAAAAAGAAGGGAATAAGAACAGTCCCTTATACCAAAGTGGTTTCCTTAGACACGTGTGTCAAGCTTTCGTCCCTTTGCAATACGATGAGAAGTGTTAGAATGAGAAACATTGAAGGAAATAACAAACAAATGAAATCAACATTAGAAGTCAGTCGTGCATTTGTGGTTACAGCAGCAATTGGGACGTGGGAGATTATAGCTACCTTCGTGACATCCGAGTCCAAGATAATCAACAATGTGGAATGGCCTACTTGGATAATTGTTGATTAAACAGAAAAAGAGAATAAGAACAGTCCCTTATACCAAAGTGGTTTCCTTAGA
The DNA here is from genome assembly GCF_914767665.1 of Harmonia axyridis. Lineage (NCBI taxonomy): Eukaryota > Metazoa > Arthropoda > Insecta > Coleoptera > Coccinellidae > Harmonia > Harmonia axyridis. The sequence continues at coordinate 22,429,084 of NC_059508.1, read as the reverse complement.
CACGTGTGTCAAGCTTTCGTCCCTGTGCAATACGATGAAAAGTGTTAGAATGAGAAACATAGAAGGAAATAACAAACAAATGAAATCAACAACAGAAGTCAGTCGTGCATTTGTGGTTACAGCAGCAATTGACCTTACCACGTGGGAGATTATAGCTACCTGCTTGACATTCGAGTCCAAGAAAATCAAGAATGTGGAATGGCTTACTTGGATAATTGTTGATTGAACAAAAAGAAGGGAATAAAAACAGTCCCTCATACCAAAGTGGTTTCCTTAGACACGTGTGTCAAGCTTTCGTCCCTTTACAATAAGATGAGAAGTGTTAGAATGAGAAACATTGAAGGAAATAACAAACAAATGAAATCAACATTAGAAGTCAGTCGTGCATTTGTGGTTACAGCAGCAATTTACCTTACCACGTGGGAGATTATAGCTACCTGCGTGACATCCGAGTCCAAGAAAATCAACAATGTGGAATGGCTTACTTGGATAATTGATCATTATACAGAAAGAATGAAGTAAGAACAGTCCCTTATACCAATGTGGTTTCCATAGACACGTGTGTCAAGCTTTCGTCCCTGTGCAATACGATGAGAAGTGTTAGAATGAGAAACATTGAAGGAAATAACAAACAAATGAAATCAACAACAGAAGTCAGTCGTGCATTTGTGGTTACAGCAGCAATTGACCTTACCACGTGGGAGATTATAGCTACCTGCGTGACATCCGAGTCCAAGAAAATCAACAATGTGGAATGGCTTACTTGGATAATTGTTCATTAAACAAAAAAAAAAAATAAGAACAGTCCCTTATACCAAAGTGGTTTCCTTAGACACGTGTGTCAAGCTTTCGTCCCTGTGCAATACGATGAGAAGTGTTAGAATGAGAAACATTGAAGGAAATAACAAACAAATGAAATCAACAACAGAAGTCAGTCGTGCATTTGTGGTTACAGCAGCAATTGACCTTACCACGTGGGAGATTATAGCTACCTGCGTGACATTCGAGTCCAAGAAAATCAACAATGTGGAATGGCTTACTTGGATAATTGTTGATTGAACAAAAAGAAGGGAATAAGAACAGTCCCTTATACCGAAGTGGTTTCCTTAGACACGTGTGTCAAGCTTTCGTCCCTATGCAATACGATGAGAAGTGTTAGAATGAGAAACATTGAAGGAAATAACAAACAAATGAAATCAACATTAGAAGTCAGTCGTGCATTTGTGGTTACAGCAGCAATTGACCTTACCACGTGGGAGATTATAGCTACCTGCGTGACATCCGAGTCCAAGAAAATCAACAATGTGGAATGGCCTACTTGGATAAGTGTTGATTAAACAAAAAAAAAAAATAAGAACAGTCCCTTATACCAAAGTGGTTTCCTTAGACACGTGTGTCAAGCTTTCTACACTGTGCAATACGATGAGAAGTGTTAGAATGAGAAACATTGAAGGAAATAACAAACAAATGAAATCAACATTAGAAGTCAGTCGTGCATTTGTGGTTACAGCAGCAATTGACCTTACCACGTGGGAGATTATAGCTACCTGCGTGACATCCGAGTCCAAGAAAATCAACAATGTGGAATGGCTTACTTGGATAATTGTTCATTAAACAAAAAGAAGGGAATAAGAACAGTCCCGCATACCAAAGTGGTTTCCTTAGACACGTGTGTCAAGCTTTCGTCCCTGTGCAATACGATGAGAAGTGTTAGAATGAGAAACATTGAAGGAAATAACAAACAAATGAAATCAACAACAGAAGTCAGTCGTGCATTTGTGGTTACAGCAGCAATTGACCTTACCACGTGGAAGCTTATAGCTACCTGCGTGACATCCGAGTCCAAGAAAATCAACAATGTGGAATGGCTTACTTGGATAATTGTTCATTAAACAAAAAGAAGGGAATAAGAACAGTCCCTTATACCGAAGTGGTTTCCTTAGACACGTGTGTCAAGCTTTCGTCCCTGTGCAATACGATGAGAAGTGTTAGAATGAGAAACATTAAAGGAAATAACAAACAAATGAAATCAACATTAGAAGTCAGTCGTGCATTTGTGGTTACAGCAGCAATTGACCTTACCACGTGGGAGATTATAGCTACCTGCGTGACATCCGAGTCCAAGAAAATCAACAATGTGGAATGGCTTACTTGGATAATTGATCATTATACAGAAAGAATGAAGTAAGAACAGTCCCTTATACCAATGTGGTTTCCATAGACACGAGTGTCAAGCTTTCGTCCCTGTGCAATACGATGAAAAGTGTAAGAATGAGAAACATAGAAGGAAAAAACAAACAAATGAAATCAACAACAGAAGTCAGTCGTGCATTTGTGGTTACAGCAGCAATTGACCTTACCACGTGGGAGATTTTAGCTACCTGCGTGACATCCGAGTCCAAGAAAATCAACAATGTGGAATGGCTTACTTGGATAATTGTTCATTAAACAAAAAGAAGGGAATAAGACCGGTCCCTTATACCGAAGTGGTTTCCTTAGACACGCGTGTCAAGCTTTCGTCCCTGTGCAATACGATGAAAAGTGTTAGAATGAGAAACATTGAAGAAAATAACAAACGAATGAAATCAACAACAGAAGTCAGTCGTGCATTTGTGGTTACAGCAGCAATTGACCTTACCACGTAGGAGATTATAGCTACCTGCGTGACATCCGAGTCCAAGAAAATCAACAATGTGGAATGGCTTACTTGGATAATTGTTCATTAAACAAAAAGAAGGGAATAAGGACAGTCCCTTATACCAAAGTGGTTTCCTTAGACACGCGTGTCAAGCTTTCGTCCCTGTGCAATACGATGAAAAGTGTTAGAATGAGAAACATTGAAGAAAATAACAAACAAATGAAATCAACATTAGAAGTCAGTCGTGCATTTGTGGTTACAGCAGCAATTGACCTTACCACGTGGGAGATTATAGCTACCTGCGTGACATCCGAGTCCAAGAAAATCAACAATGTGGAATGGCCTACTTGGATAAGTGTTGATTAAACAAAAAAAAAAATAAGAACAGTCCCTTATACCAAAGTGGTTTCCTTAGACACGTGTGCCAAGCTTTCGTCACTGTGCAATACGATGAGAAGTGTTAGAATGAGAAACATTGAAGGAAATAACAAACAAATGAAATCAACAACAGAAGTCAGTCGTGCATTTGTGGTTACAGCAGCAATTGACCTTACCACGTGGGAGCTTATAGCTACCTGCGTGACATCCGAGTCCAAGAAAATCAACAATGTGGAATGGCTTACTTGGATAATTGTTCATTAAACAAAAAGAAGGGAATAAGAAGAGTCCCTTATACCGAAGTGGTTTCCTTAGACACGTGTGTCAAGCTTTCGTCCCTATGCAATACGATGAGAAGTGTTAGAATGAGAAACATTGAAGGAAATAACAAACAAATGAAATCAACATTAGAAGTCAGTCGTGCATTTGTGGTTACAGCAGCAATTGACCTTACCACGTGGGAGATTATAGCTACCTGCGTGACATCCGAGTCCAAGAAAATCAACAATGTGGAATGGCCTACTTGGATAAGTGTTGATTAAACAAAAAAAAAAAATAAGAACAGTCCCTTATACCAAAGTGGTTTCCTTAGACACGTGTGTCAAGCTTTCGTCACTGTGCAATACGATGAGAATGTTAGAATGAGAAACATTGAAGGAAATAACAAACAAATGAAATCAACATTAGAAGTCAGTCGTGCATTTGTGGTTACAGCAGCAATTGACCTTACCACGTGGGAGATTATAGCTACCTGCGTGACATCCGAGTCCAAGAAAATCAACAATGTGGAATGGCCTACTTGGATAAGTGTTGATTAAACAAAAAAAAAAAATAAGAACAGTCCCTTATACCAAAGTGGTTTCCTTAGACACGTGTGTCAAGCTTTCGTCACTGTGCAATACGATGAGAAGTGTTAGAATGAGAAACATTGAAGGAAATAACAAACAAATGAAATCAACATTAGAAGTCAGTCGTGCATTTGTGGTTACAGCAGCAATTGACCTTACCACGTGGGAGATTATAGCTACCTGCGTGACATCCGAGTCCAAGAAAATCAACAATGTGGAATGGCTTACTTGGATAATTGTTCATTAAACAAAAAGAAGGGAATAAGAACAGTCCCGCATACCAAAGTGGTTTCCTTAGACACGTGTGTCAAGCTTTCGTCCCTGTGCAATACGATGAGAAGTGTTAGAATGAGAAACATTGAAGGAAATAACAAACAAATGAAATCAACAACAGAAGTCAGTCGTGCATTTGTGGTTACAGCAGCAATTGACCTTACCACGTGGAAGCTTATAGCTACCTGCGTGACATCCGAGTCCAAGAAAATCAACAATGTGGAATGGCTTACTTGGATAATTGTTCATTAAACAAAAAGAAGGGAATAAGAACAGTCCCTTATACCGAAGTGGTTTCCTTAGACACGTGTGTCAAGCTTTCGTCCCTGTGCAATACGATGAGAAGTGTTAGAATGGAAAACATTAAAGGAAATAACAAACAAATGAAATCAACATTAGAAGTCAGTCGTGCATTTGTGGTTACAGCAGCAATTGACCTTACCACGTGGGAGATTATAGCTACCTGCGTGACATCCGAGTCCAAGAAAATCAACAATGTGGAATGGCTTACTTGGATAATTGTTCATTAAACAAAAAGAAGGGAATAAGAACAGTCCCGCATACCAAAGTGGTTTCCTTAGACACGTGTGTCAAGCTTTCGTCCCAGTGCAATACGATGAGAAGTGTTAGAATGAGAAACATTGAAGGAAATAACAAACAAATGAAATCAACAACAGAAGTCAGTCGTGCATTTGTGGTTACAGCAGCAATTGACCTTACCACGTGGAAGCTTATAGCTACCTGCGTGACATCCGAGTCCAAGAAAATCAACAATGTGGAATGGCTTACTTGGATAATTGTTCATTAAACAAAAAGAAGGGAATAAGAACAGTCCCTTATACCGAAGTGGTTTCCTTAGACACGTGTGTCAAGCTTTCGTCCCTGTGCAATACGATGAGAAGTGTTAGAATGAGAAACATTAAAGGAAATAACAAACAAATGAAATCAACATTAGAAGTCAGTCGTGCATTTGTGGTTACAGCAGCAATTGACCTTACCACGTGGGAGATTATAGCTACCTGCGTGACATCCGAGTCCAAGAAAATCAACAATGTGGAATGGCTTACTTGGATAATTGATCATTATACAGAAAGAATGAAGTAAGAACAGTCCCTTATACCAATGTGGTTTCCATAGACACGAGTGTCAAGCTTTCGTCCCTGTGCAATACGATGAAAAGTGTAAGAATGAGAAACATAGAAGGAAAAAACAAACAAATGAAATCAACAACAGAAGTCAGTCGTGCATTTGTGGTTACAGCAGCAATTGACCTTACCACGTGGGAGATTTTAGCTACCTGCGTGACATCCGAGTCCAAGAAAATCAACAATGTGGAATGGCTTACTTGGATAATTGTTCATTAAACAAAAAGAAGGGAATAAGACCGGTCCCTTATACCGAAGTGTTTTCCTTAGACACGCGTGTCAAGCTTTCGTCCCTGTGCAATACGATGAAAAGTGTTAGAATGAGAAACATTGAAGAAAATAACAAACGAATGAAATCAACAACAGAAGTCAGTCGTGCATTTGTGGTTACAGCAGCAATTGACCTTACCACGTAGGAGATTATAGCTACCTGCGTGACATCCGAGTCCAAGAAAATCAACAATGTGGAATGGCTTACTTGGATAATTGTTCATTGAACAAAAAGAAGGGAATAAGAACAGTCCCTTATACCAAAGTGGTTTCCTTAGACACGCGTGTCAAGCTTTCGTCCCTGTGCAATACGATGAAAAGTGTTAGAATGAGAAACATTGAAGAAAATAACAAACAAATGAAATCAACAACAGAAGTCAGTCGTCCATTTGTGGTTACAGCAGCAATTGACCTTACCACGTGGGAGATTACAGCTACCTGCGTGACATCCGAGCCCAAAAAAATCAACAATATGGAACGGCTTACTTGGATAATTGTTCATTAAACAAAAAGAAGGGAATAAGAACGAAAGCTTGACACACGTGTCTAAGGAAACCACTTTGGTATAAGGATACCAAAGTGGTTTCCTTAGACACGTGTGTCAAGCTTTCGTCCCTGTGCAATACGATGAAAAGTGTTAGAATGAGAAACATTAAAGGAAATAACAAACAAATGAAATCAATAACAGAAGTCAGTCGTGCATTTGTGGTTACAGCAGCAATTGACCTTACCACGTGGGAGATTACAGCTACCTGCGTGACATCCGAGTCCAAGAAAATCAACAATGTGGAATGACTTACTTGGATAATTGATCATTATACAGAAAGAATGAAGTAAGAACAGTCCCTTATACCAATGTGGTTTCCATAGACACGTGTGTCAAGCTTTCGTCCCTGTGCAATACGATGAAAAGTGTTAGAATGAGAAACATTGAAGAAAATAACAAACGAATGAAATCAACAACAGAAGTCAGTCGTGCATTTGTGGTTACAGCAGCAATTGACCTTATCACGTTAAAGATTATAGCTACCTGCGTGTCATCCGAGTCCAAGAAAATCAATAATGTGGAATGGCTTACTTGGATAATTGATCATTATACAGAAAAAAGGGAATAAGAACAGTCCCTTATACCAATGTGGTTTCCATAGACACGTGTGTCAAGCTTTCGTCCCTGTGCAATACGATGAGAAGTGTTAGAATGAGAAACATTGAAGGAAATAACAAACAAATCAAATCAACAACAGAAGTCAGTCGTGCATTTGTGATTACAGCAGCAATTGACCTTACCACGTGGGAGATTATAGCTACCTGCGTGACATCCGAGTCCAAGAAAATCAACAATGTGGAATGACTTACTTGGATAATTGATCATTATACAGAAAGAATGAAGTAAGAACAGTCCCTTATACCAATGTGGTTTCCATAGACACGTGTGTCAAGCTTTCGTCCCTGTGCAATACGATGAAAAGTGTTAGAATGAGAAACATTGAAGAAAATAACAAACGAATGAAATCAACAACAGAAGTCAGTCGTGCATTTGTGGTTACAGCAGCAATTGACCTTACCACGTTAAAGATTATAGCTACCTGCGTGTCATCCGAGTCCAAGAAAATCAATAATGTGGAATGGCTTACTTGGATAATTGATCATTATACAGAAAAAAGGGAATAAGAACAGTCCCTTATACCAATGTGGTTTCCATAGACACGTGTGTCAAGCTTTCGTCCCTGTGCAATACGATGAGAAGTGTTAGAATGAGAAACATTGAAGGAAATAACAAACAAATCAAATCAACAACAGAAGTCAGTCGTGCATTTGTGATTACAGCAGCAATTGACCTTACCACGTGGGAGATTATAGCTACCTGCGTGACATCCGAGTCCAAGAAAATCAACAATGTGGAACGGCTTACTTGGATAATTGTTCATTAAACAAAAAGAAGGGAATAAGAACAGTCCCTTATACCAAAGTGGTTTCCTTAGACACGTGTGTCAAGCTTTCGTCCCTGTGCAATACGATGAAAAGTGTTAGAATGAGAAACATTGAAGGAAATAACAAACAAATGAAATCAACAACAGAAGTCAGTCGTGCATTTGTGGTTACAGCAGCAATTGACCTTACCACGTTAAAGATTATAGCTACCTGCGTGTCATCCGAGTCCAAGAAAATCAATAATGTGGAATGGCTTACTTGGATAATTGATCATCAAACAGAAAGAAGGGAATAAGAACAATCCCTTATACCAATGTGGTTTCCTTAGACACGTGTGTCAAGCTTTCGTCCCTGTGCAATACGATGAGAAGTGTTAGAATGAGAAACATTGAAGGAAATAACAAACAAATCAAATCAACAACAGAAGTCAGTCGTGCATTTGTGATTACAGCAGCAATTGACCTTACCACGTGGGAGATTATAGCTACCTGCGTGACATCCGAGTCCAAGAAAATCAACAATGTGGAATGACTTACTTGGATAATTGATCATTATACAGAAAGAATGAAGTAAGAACAGTCCCTTATACCAAAGTGGTTTCCTTAGACACGTGTGTCAAGCTTTCGTCCCTGTGCAATACGATGAGAAGTGTTAGAATGAGAAACATTGAAGGAAATAACAAACAAATGGAATCAACAACAGGAGTCAGCCGTCCAATTGTGGTTACAGCAGCAATTGACCTTACCACGTGGGAGATTATAGCTACCCGCGTGTCATCCGAGTCCAAGAAAATCAACAATGTGGAATGGCTTATTTGGATAATTGTTCATTAAACAAAAAGAAAGGGAATAAGAACAGTCCCTTATACCAAAGTGGTTTCCTTAGATACGTGTGTCAAGCTTTCGTCCCTGTGCAATACGATGAAAAGTGTTAGAATGAGAAACATAGAATGAAATAACAAACAAATGAATCAACAACCGAAGTCAGTCGTGCATTTGTGGTTACAGCAGCAATTGACCTTACCACGTGGGAGATTATAGCTACCTGCGAGACATCCGAGTCCAAGAAAATCAACAATGTGGAATGGCCTACTCGGATAATTGTTGATTAAACAAAAAAAAGGAAATAAGAACAGTCCTTCATACCAAAGTGGTTTCCTTAGATACGTGTGTCAAGCTTTCGTCCCTGTGCAATACGATGAAAAGTGTTAGAATGAGAAACATAGAAGGAAATAACAAACAAATGAAATCAACAACAGAAGTCAGTCGTGCATTTGTGGTTACAGCAGCAATTGACCTTACCACGTGGGAGATTATAGCTACCTGCGAGACATCCGAGTCCAAGAAAATCAACAATGTGGAATGGCCTACTCGGATAATTGTTGATTAAACAAAAAAAAGGAAATAAGAACAGTCCTTCATACCAAAGTGGTTTCCTTAGACACGTGTGTCAAGCTTTCATCCCTCAGCAATACGACAAAAAGTGTTAGAGTAAGAAACATTGAAGGAAATAACGAACGAATGAAATCAACAACAGAAGTCAACCGTCCAGTTTTGGTTACAGCAGCAATTGACCTTACCACGTGGGAGGAAATCAAAAATGTGGAATGGCTTAATAAGAAATATTGGAGGAAATAACAAACAAATGAAATCAACAACAGAAGTCAGCCGTCCAGTTTTGGTTACAGCAGCAATTGACCTTACCAATTGAGAGATTGTAGCTACATGCGTGACATCCGAGTCCAAGAAAATCAACAATGTGGAATGGCTCACTTGGATAATTGTTGATTAAACAAAAAAAAGGGAATAAGAACAGTCCCTCATACCAAAGTGGTTTTCTCAGACATGTGTGTCAAGCTTTCGTCCCTGTGCAATACGATGAAAAGTGTTAGAATGAGAAACATAGAAGGAAATAACAAACAAATGAAATCAACAACAGAAGTCAGTCGTGCATTTGTGGTTACAGCAGCAATTGACCTTTCCACGTGGGAGATTATAGATAGCTGCGTGACATCCTAGTCCAAGAAAATCAACAATGTGGAATGGCTTACTTGGATAATTATTCATCAAAAAGAAAAAAGGGAAGAAGAGCAGTCCCTCATACCAAAGTGGTTTCCTTAGACACGTGTGTCAAGCTTTCGTCACTGTGCAATACGATGAAAAATGTTAGAATGAGAAACATTGAAGAAAATAACAAACGAATGAAATCAACAACAGAAGTCAGTCGTGCATTTGTGGTTACAGCAGCAATTGACCTCACCACGTGGGAGAATATAGCTACCTGCGTGACATCCGAGTCCAAGAAAATCAACAATGTGGAATGGCTTACTTGGATAATTGTCCATTAAATAAAAAGAAGGGAATAAGAACAGTCCCTTATACCAAAGTGGTTTCCTTAGACACGCGTGTCAAGCTTTCGTCCCTGTGCAATACGATGAAAATTGTTAGAATGAGAAACATTGAAGAAAATAACAAACGAATGAAATCAACAACAGAAGTCAGTCGTGCATTTGTGGTTACAGCAGCAATTGACCTCACCACGTGGGAGAATATAGCTACCTGCGTGACATCCGAGTCCAAGAAAATCAACAATGTGGAATGGATTACTTGGATAATTGTTCATTAAACAAATCGAAGGGAATAAGAACAGTCCCTTATACCAAAGTGGTTTCCTTCGACACGCGTGTCAAGCTTTCGTCCTGTGCAATACGATGAAAAGTGTTAGAATGAGAAACATAGAAGGAAATAACAAACAAATGAAATCAACAACAGAAGTCAGTCGTGCATTTGTGGTTACAGCAGCAATTGACCTTACCACGTGGGAGATTATAGCTACCTGCGTGACATTCGAGTCCAAGAAAATCAACAATGTGGAATGGCTTACTTGGATAATTGTTGATTGAACAAAACGAAGGGAATAAGAACAGTCCCTTATACCAAAGTGGTTTCCTTAGACACGCGTGTCAAGCTTTCGTCCCTGTGCAATACGATGAAAAGTGTTAGAATGAGAAACATAGAAGGAAATAACAAACAAATGAAATCAACAACAGAAGTCAGTCGTGCATTTGTGGTTACAGCAGCAATTGACCTTACCACGTAAAAGATAATAGCTACCTGCGTGTCATCCGAGTCCAAGAAAATCAACAATGTGGAATGGCTTACTTGGATAATTGATCATTATACAGAAAGAAGGGAATAAGAACAGTCCCTTATACCAATGTGGTTTCCATAGACACGTGTGTCAAGCTTTCGTCCCTGTGCAATACGATAAGAAGTGTTAGAATGAGAAACATTGAAGGAAATAACAAACAAATCAAATCAACAACAGAAGTCAGTCGTGCATTTGTGATTACAGCAGCAATTGACCTTACCAATTGAGAGATTGTAGCTACATGCGTGACATCCGAGTCCAAGAAAATCAACAATGTGGAATGGCTTACTTGGATAATTGTTGATTAAACAAAAAAAAGGGAATAAGAACAGTCCCTCATACCAAAGTGGTTTTCTCAGACATGTGTGTCAAGCTTTCGTCCCTGTGCAATACGATGAAAAGTGTTAGAATGAAAAACATAGAAGGAAATAACAAACAAATGAAATCAACAACAGAAGTCAGTCGTGCATTTGTGGTTACAGCAGCAATTGACCTTTCCACGTGGGAGATTATAGATAGCTGCGTGACATCCTAGTCCAAGAAAATCAACAATGTGGAATGGCTTACTTGGATAATTTTTCATCAAAAAGAAAAAAAGGAAGAAGAGCAGTCCCTCATACCAAAGTGGTTTCCTTAGACACGTGTGTCAAGCTTTCGTCACTGTGCAATACGATGAAAAATGTTAGAATGAGAAACATTGAAGAAAATAACAAACGAATGAAATCAACAACAGAAGTCAGTCGTGCATTCGTGGTTACAGCAGCAATTGACCTTACCACGTGGGAGATTACAGCTACCTGCGTGACATCCGAGCCCAAGAAAATCAACAATGTGGAACGGCTTACTTGGATAATTGTTCATTAAACAAAAAGAAGGGAATAAGAACAGTTCCTTATACCAAAGTGGTTTCCTTAGACACGTGTGTCAAGCTTTCGTCCCTGTGCAATACGATGAAAAGTGTTAGAATGAGAAACATTAAAGGAAATAACAAACAAATGAAATCAACAACAGAAGTCAGTCGTGCATTTGTGGTTAGAGCAGCAATTGACCTTACCACGTGGGAGATTATAGCTACCGGCGTGACATCCGAGTCCAAGAAAATCAACAATGTGGAATTGCTTACTTGGATAATTGTTCATTAAACAAAAAGAAGGGAATAAGAACAGTCCCTTATACCAAAGTGGTTTCCTTAGACACGCGTGTCAAGCTTTCGTCCCTGTGCAATACGATGAAAAGTGTTAGAATGAGAAACATTGAAGAAAATAACAAACGAATGAAATCAACAACAGAAGTCAGTCGTGCATTTGTGGTTACAGCAGCAATTGACCCCACCACGTGGGAGAATATAGCTACCTGCGTGACATCCGAGTCCAAGAAAATCAACAATGTGGAATGGCTTACTTGGATAATTGTTCATTAAACAAAAAGAAGGGAATAAGAACAGTCCCTTATACCAAAGTGGTTTCCTTAGACACGCGTGTCAAACTTTCGTCCCTGTGCAATACGATGAAAAGTGTTAGAATGAGAAACATTGAAGAAAATAACAAACGAATGAAATCAACAACAGAAGTCAGTCGTGCATTTGTGGTTACAGCAGCAATTGACCTTACCACGTGGGAGATTACAGCTACCTGCGTGACATCCGAGCCCAAGAAAATGAACAATGTGGAACGGCTTACTTGGATAATTGTTCATTAAACAAAAAGAAGGGAATAAGAACAGTCCCTTATACCAAAGTTGTTTCCTTAGACACGTGTGTCAAGCTTTCGTCCCTGTGCAATACGATGAAAAATGTTAGAATGAGAAACATTAAAGGAAATAACAAACAAATGGAATCAACAACAGAATTCAGTCGTGCTTTTGTGGTTACAGCAGCAATTGACCTTACCACGTAAAAGATAATAGCTACCTGCGTGTCATCCGAGTCCAAGAAAATCAACAATGTGGAATGGCTTACTTGGATAATTGATCATTATACAGAAAGAAGGGAATAAGAACAGTCCCTTATACCAATGTGGTTTCCATAGACACGTGTGTCAAGCTTTCGTCCCTGTGCAATACGATGAGAAGTGTTAGAATGAGAAACATTGAAGGAAATAACAAACAAATCAAATCAACAACAGAAGTCAGTCGTGCATTTGTGATTACAGCAGCAATTGACCTTACCACGTGGGAGATTATAGCTACCTGCGTGACATCCGAGTCCAAGAAAATCAACAATGTGGAATGGCTTACTTGGATAATTGATCATTATACAGAAAGAATGAAGTAAGAACAGTCCCTTATACCAATGTGGTTTCCATAGACACGTGTGTCAAGCTTTCGTCCCTGTGCATTACGATGAAAAGTGTTAGAATGAGAAACATTGAAGAAAATAACAAACGAATGAAATCAACAACAGAAGTCAGCCGTCCAATTGTGGTTACAGCAGCAATTGACCTTACCACGTGGGAGATTATAGCTACCTGCGTGACATCCGAGTCCAAGAAAATCAACAATGTGGAACGGCTTACTTGGATAATTGTTCATTAAACAAAAAGAATTGAATAAGAACAGTCCCTTATACCAAAGTCGTATCCTTAGACACGTGTGTCAAGCTTTCGTCCCTGTGCAATACGATGAAAAGTGTTAGAATGAGAAACATTGAAGGAAATAACAAACAAATGAAATCAACAACAGAAGTCAGACGTGCATTTGTGGTTACAGCAGCAATTGACCTCACCACGTTACAGATTATAGCTACCTGCGTGTCATCCGAGTCCAAGAAAATCAACAATGTGGAATGGCTTACTTGGATAATTGATCATCATACAGAAAGAAGGGAATAAGAACAGTCCCTTATACCAATGTGGTTTCCAAAGACACGTGTGTCAAGCTTTCGTCCCTGTGCAATACGATGAGAAGTGTTAGAATGAGAAACATTGAAGGAAATAACAAACAAATGAAATCAACAACATAAGTCAGCCGTCCAATTGTGGTTACAGCAGCAATTGACCTTACCACGTGGGAGATTATAGCTACCCGCATGTCATCCGAGTCCAAGAAAATCAACAATGTGGAATGGCTTACTTGGATAATTGTTCATTAAACAAAAAGAAGGGAATAAGAACAGTCCCTTATACCAAAGTGGTTTCCTTAGACACCTGTGTAAAGCTTTCGTTCCTGTGCAATACGATGAAAAGTGTTAGAATGAGAAACATAGAAGGAAATAACAAACAAATGAAATCAACAACAGAAGTCAGTCGTGCATTTGTGGTTACAGCAGCAATTGACCTTACCACGTGGGAGATTATAGCTACCTGCGTGACATCCGAGTCCAAGAAAATCAACAATGTGGAATGGATTACTTGGATAATTGTTCATTAAACAAAACGAAGGGAATAAGAACAGTCCCTTATACCAAAGTGGTTTCCTTCGACACGCGTGTCAAGCTTTCGTCCCTGTGCAATACGATGAGAAGTGTTAGAATGAGTAACATTGAAGGAAATAACAAACAAATCAAATCAACAACAGAAGTCAGTCGTGCATTTGTGATTACAGCAGCAATTGACCTTACCAATTGAGAGATTGTAGCTACATGCGTGACATCCGAGTCCAAGAAAATCAACAATGTGGAATGGCTTACTTGGATAATTCTTGATTAAACAAAAAAAAGGGAATAAGAACAGTCCCTCATACCAAAGTGGTTTTCTCAGACATGTGTGTCAAGCTTTCGTCCCTGTGCAATACGATGAAAAGTGTTAGAATGAAAAACATAAAAGGAAATAACAAACAAATGAAATCAACAACAGAAGTCAGTCGTGCATTTGTGGTTACAGCAGCAATTGACCTTTCCACGTGGGAGATTATAGATAGCTGCGTGACATCCTAGTCCAAGAAAATCAACAATGTGGAATGGCTTACTTGGATAATTTTTCATCAAAAAGAAAAAAAGGAAGAAGAGCAGTCCCTCATACCAAAATGGTTTCCTTAGACACGTGTGTCAAGCTTTCGTCACTGTGCAATACGATGAAAAATGTTAGAATGAGAAACATTGAAGAAAATAACAAACGAATGAAATCAACAACAGAAGTCAGTCGTGCATTCGTGGTTACAGCAGCAATTGACCTTACCACGTGGGAGATTACAGCTACCTGCGTGACATCCGAGCCCAAGAAAATCAACAATGTGGAACGGCTTACTTGGATAATTGTTCATTAAACAAAGAGAAGGGAATAAGAACAGTTCCTTATACCAAAGTGGTTTCCTTAGACACGTGTGTCAAGCTTTCGTCCCTGTGCAATACGATGAAAAGTGTTAGAATGAGAAACATTAAAGGAAATAACAAACAAATGAAATCAACAACAGAAGTCAGTCGTGCATTTGTGGTTAGAGCAGCAATTGACCTTACCACGTGGGAGATTATAGCTACCGGCGTGACATCCGAGTCCAAGAAAATCAACAATGTGGAATTGCTTACTTGGATAATTGTTCATTAAACAAAAAGAAGGGAATAAGAACAGTCCCTTATACCAAAGTGGTTTCCTTAGACACGCGTGTCAAGCTTTCGTCCCTGTGCAATACGATGAAAAGTGTTAGAATGAGAAACATTGAAGAAAATAACAAACGAATGAAATCAACAACAGAAGTAAGTCGTGCATTTGTGGTTACAGCAGCAATTGACCTCACCACGTGGGAGAATATAGCTACCTGCGTGACATCCGAGTCCAAGAAAATCAACAATGTGGAATGGCTTACTTGGATAATTGTTCATTAAACAAAAAGAAGGGAATAAGAACAGTCCCTTATACCAAAGTGGTTTCCTTAGACACGCGTGTCAAACTTTCGTCCCTGTGCAATACGATGAAAAGTGTTAGAATGAAAAACATTGAAGAAAATAACAAACGAATGAAATCAACAACAGAAGTCAGTCGTGCATTTGTGGTTACAGCAGCAATTGACCTTACCACGTGGGAGATTACAGCTACCTGCGTGACATCCGAGCCCAAGAAAATGAACAATGTGGAACGGTTTACTTGGATAATTGTTCATTAAACAAAAAGAAGGGAATAAGAACAGTCCCTTATACCAAAGTTGTTTCCTTAGACACGTGTGTCAAGCTTTCGTCCCTGTGCAATACGATGAAAAATGTTAGAATGAGAAACATTAAAGGAAATAACAAACAAATGGAATCAACAACAGAATTCAGTCGTGCTTTTGTGGTTACAGCAGCAATTGACCTTACCACGTAAAAGATAATAGCTACCTGCGTGTCATCCGAGTCCAAGAAAATCAACAATGTGGAATGGCTTACTTGGATAATTGATCATTATACAGAAAGAAGGGAATAAGAACAGTCCCTTATACCAATGTGGTTTCCATAGACACGTGTGTCAAGCTTTCGTCCCTGTGCAATACGATGAGAAGTGTTAGAATGAGAAACATTGAAGGAAATAACAAACAAATGAAATCAACAACAGAAGTCAGCCGTCCAATTGTGGTTACAGCAGCAATTGACCTTACCACGTGGGAGATTATAGCTACCCGCGTGTCATCCGAGTCCAAGAAAATCAACAATGTGGAATGGCTTACTTGGATAATTGTTCATTAAACAAAAAGAAGGGAATAAGAACAGTCTCTTATACCAAAGTGGTTTCCTTAGACACCTGTGTCAAGCTTTCGTTCCTGTGCAATACGATGAAAAGTGTTAGAATGAGAAACATAGAAGGAAATAACAAACAAATGAAATCAACAACAGAAGTCAGTCGTGCATTTGTGGTTACAGCAGCAATTGACCTTACCACGTGGGAGATTATAGCTACCTGCGTGACATCCGAGTCCAAGAAAATCAACAATGTGGAATGGCTTACTTGGATAATTGTTCATCAAACAAAACGAAGGGAATAAGAACAGTCCCTTATACCAAAGTGGTTTCCTTAGACACGCGTGTCAAGCTTTCGTCCCTGTGCAATACGATGAAAAGTGTTAGAATGAGAAACATAGAAGGAAATAACAAACAAATGAAATCAACAACAGAAGTCAGTCGTGCATTTGTGGTTACAGCAGCAATTGACCTTACCACGTGGGAGATTATAGCTACCTGCGTGACATTCGAGTCCAAGAAAATCAACAATGTGGAATGGCTTACTTGGATAATTGTTGATTGAACAAAACGGAGGGAATAAGAACAGTCCCTTATACCAAAGTGGTTTCCTTAGACACGCGTGTCAAGCTTTCGTCCCTGTGCAATACGATGAGAAGTGTTAGAATGAGAAACATTGAAGGAAATAACAAACAAATGAAATCAACATTAGAAGTCAGTCGTGCATTTGTGGTTACAGCAGCAATTGACCTTACCACGTGGGAGATTATAGCTACCTGCGTGACATCCGAGTCCAAGATAATCAACAATGTGGAATGGCCTACTTGGATAATTGTTGATTAAACAAGAAAAAGAGAATAAGAACAGTCCCTTATACCAAAGTGGTTTCCTCAGACACGTGTGTCAAGCTTTCGTCCCTGTGCAATACGATGAGAAGTGTTAGAATGAGAAACATTGAAGGAAATAACAAACAAATTAAATCAACATTAGAAGTCAGTCGTGCATTTGTGGTTACAGCAGCAATTGACCTTACCACGTGGGAGATTATAGCTACCTGCGTGACATCCGAGTCCAAGAAAATCAACAATGTGGAATGGCCTACTTGGATAATTGTTGATTAAACAAAAAAAAAATAAGAACAGTCCCTTATACCAAAGTGGTTTCCTTAGACACGTGTGTCAAGCTTTCGTCCCTGTGCAATACGATGAAAAGTGTTAGAATGAGAAACATAGAAGGAAATAACAAACAAATGAAATCAACAACAGAAGTCAGTCGTGCATTTGTGGTTACAGCGGCAATTGACCTTACCACGTGGGAGCTTATAGCTACCAGCGTGACATCCGAGTCCAAGAAAATCAACAATGTGGAATGGCTTACTTGGATAATTGTTGATTGAACAAAAAGAAGGGAATAAGAACAGTCCCTCATACCAAAGTGGTTTTCTTAGACACGTGTGTCAAGCTTTCGTCCCTGTGCAATACGATGAAAAGTGTTAGAATGAGAAACATTGAAGGAAATAACAAACAAATGAAATCAACAACAGAAGTCAGTCTTGCATTTGTGGTTTCAGCAGCAATTGACCTTACCACGTGGGAGATTATAGCTACCTGCGTGACATCCGAGTCCAAGAAAATCAACAATGTGGAATGGCTTACTTGGATAATTGTTGATTGAACAAAACGGAGGGAATAAGAACAGTCCCTTATACCAAAGTGGTTTCCTTAGACACGCGTGTCAAGCTTTCGTCCCTGTGCAATACGATGAGAAGTGTTAGAATGAGAAACATTGAAGGAAATAACAAACAAATGAAATCAACATTAGAAGTCAGTCGTGCATTTGTGGTTACAGCAGCAATTGACCTTACCACGTGGGAGATTATAGCTACCTGCGTGACATCCGAGTCCAAGATAATCAACAATGTGGAATGGCCTACTTGGATAATTGTTGATTAAACAAGAAAAAGAGAATAAGAACAGTCCCTTATACCAAAGTGGTTTCCTCAGACACGTGTGTCAAGCTTTCGTCCCTGTGCAATACGATGAGAAGTGTTAGAATGAGAAACATTGAAGGAAATAACAAACAAATTAAATCAACATTAGAAGTCAGTCGTGCATTTGTGGTTACAGCAGCAATTGACCTTACCACGTGGGAGATTATAGCTACCTGCGTGACATCCGAGTCCAAGAAAATCAACAATGTGGAATGGCCTACTTGGATAATTGTTGATTAAACAAAAAAAAAATAAGAACAGTCCCTTATACCAAAGTGGTTTCCTTAGACACGTGTGTCAAGCTTTCGTCCCTGTGCAATACGATGAAAAGTGTTAGAATGAGAAACATAGAAGGAAATAACAAACAAATGAAATCAACAACAGAAGTCAGTCGTGCATTTGTGGTTACAGCGGCAATTGACCTTACCACGTGGGAGCTTATAGCTACCAGCGTGACATCCGAGTCCAAGAAAATCAACAATGTGGAATGGCTTACTTGGATAATTGTTGATTGAACAAAAAGAAGGGAATAAGAACAGTCCCTCATACCAAAGTGGTTTTCTTAGACACGTGTGTCAAGCTTTCGTCCCTGTGCAATACGATGAAAAGTGTTAGAATGAGAAACATTGAAGGAAATAACAAACAAATGAAATCAACAACAGAAGTCAGTCTTGCATTTGTGGTTTCAGCAGCAATTGACCTTACCACGTGGGAGATTATAGCTACCTGCGTGACATCCGAGTCCAAGAAAATCAACAATGTGGAATGACTTACTTGGATAATTGATCATTATACAGAAAGAATGAAGTAAGAACAGTCCCTTATACGAATGTGGTTTCCATAGACACGTGTGTCAAGCTTTTGTCCCTGTGCAATACGATGAAAAGTGTAAGAATGAGAAACATAGAAGGAAAAGACAAACAAATGAAATCAACAACAGAAGTCAGTCGTGCATTTGTGGTTACAGCAGCAATTGACCTCACCACGTGGGAGTTCTAGCTACCTGCGTGACATCCGAGTCCAAGAAAATCAACAATGTGGAATGGCCCACTTGGATAATTGTTGATCAAACAAAAAAAAGGGAATAAGAACAGTCCCTTATACCAAAGTGGTTTCCTAAGACACGCGTGTCAAGCTTTCGTCCCTGTGCAATACGATGAAAAGTGTTAGAATGAGAAACATTGAAGAAAATAACAAACGAATGAAATCAACATTAGAAGTCAGTCGTGCATTTGTGGTTACAGCAGCAATTGACCTTACCACGTGGGAGATTATAGCTACCTGCGTGACATCCGAGTCCAAGAAAATCAACAATGTGGAATGGCCTACTTGGATAATTGTTGATTAAACAAAAAAAAGTGGTTTCCTTAGACACGTGTGTCAAGCTTTCGTCCCTGTGCAATACGATGAAAAGTGTTAGAATGAGAAACATTGAAGAAAATAACAAACGAATGAAATCAACATTAGAAGTCAGTCGTGCATTTGTGGTTACAGCAGCAATTGACCTTACCACGTGGGAGATTATAGCTACCCGCGTGTCATCCGAGTCCAAGAAAATCAACAATGTGGAATGGCTTACTTGGATAATTGTTCATTAAACAAAAAGAAGGGAATAAGAACAGTCTCTTATACCAAAGTGGTTTCCTTAGACACCTGTGTCAAGCTTTCGTTCCTGTGCAATACGATGAAAAGTGTTAGAATGAGAAACATAGAAGGAAATAACAAACAAATGAAATCAACAACAGAAGTCAGTCGTGCATTTGTGGTTACAGCAGCAATTGACCTTACCACGTGGGAGATTATAGCTACCTGCGTGACATCCGAGTCCAAGAAAATCAACAATGTGGAATGGCTTACTTGGATAATTGTTCATCAAACAAAACGAAGGGAATAAGAACAGTCCCTTATACCAAAGTGGTTTCCTTAGACACGCGTGTCAAGCTTTCGTCCCTGTGCAATACGATGAAAAGTGTTAGAATGAGAAACATAGAAGGAAATAACAAACAAATGAAATCAACAACAGAAGTCAGTCGTGCATTTGTGGTTACAGCAGCAATTGACCTTACCACGTGGGAGATTATAGCTACCTGCGTGACATTCGAGTCCAAGAAAATCAACAATGTGGAATGGCTTACTTGGATAATTGTTGATTGAACAAAACGGAGGGAATAAGAACAGTCCCTTATACCAAAGTGGTTTCCTTAGACACGCGTGTCAAGCTTTCGTCCCTGTGCAATACGATGAGAAGTGTTAGAATGAGAAACATTGAAGGAAATAACAAACAAATGAAATCAACATTAGAAGTCAGTCGTGCATTTGTGGTTACAGCAGCAATTGACCTTACCACGTGGGAGATTATAGCTACCTGCGTGACATCCGAGTCCAAGATAATCAACAATGTGGAAGGGCCTACTTGGATAATTGTTGATTAAACAAGAAAAAGAGAATAAGAACCGTCCCTTATACCAAAGTGGTTTCCTCAGACACGTGTGTCAAGCTTTCGTCCCTGTGCAATACGATGAGAAGTGTTAGAATGAGAAACATTGAAGGAAATAACAAACAAATTAAATCAACATTAGAAGTCAGTCGTGCATTTGTGGTTACAGCAGCAATTGACCTTACCACGTGGGAGATTATAGCTACCTGCGTGACATCCGAGTCCAAGAAAATCAACAATGTGGAATGGCCTACTTGGATAATTGTTGATTAAACAAAAAAAAAATAAGAACAGTCCCTTATACCAAAGTGGTTTCCTTAGACACGTGTGTCAAGCTTTCGTCCCTGTGCAATACGATGAAAAGTGTTAGAATGAGAAACATAGAAGGAAATAACAAACAAATGAAATCAACAACAGAAGTCAGTCGTGCATTTGTGGTTACAGCAGCAATTGACCTTACCACGTGGGAGCTTATAGCTACCAGCGTGACATCCGAGTCCAAGAAAATCAACAATGTGGAATGGCTTACTTGGATAATTGTTGATTGAACAAAAAGAAGGGAATAAGAACAGTCCCTCATACCAAAGTGGTTTTCTTAGACACGTGTGTCAAGCTTTCGTCCCTGTGCAATACGATGAAAAGTGTTAGAATGAGAAACATTGAAGGAAATAACAAACAAATGAAATCAACAACAGAAGTCAGTCTTGCATTTGTGGTTTCAGCAGCAATTGACCTTACCACGTGGGAGATTATAGCTACCTGCGTGACATCCGAGTCCAAGAAAATCAACAATGTGGAATGACTTACTTGGATAATTGATCATTATACAGAAAGAATGAAGTAAGAACAGTCCCTTATACGAATGTGGTTTCCATAGACACGTGTGTCAAGCTTTTGTCCCTGTGCAATACGATGAAAAGTGTAAGAATGAGAAACATAGAAGGAAAAGACAAACAAATGAAATCAACAACAGAAGTCAGTCGTGCATTTGTGGTTACAGCAGCAATTGACCTCACCACGTGGGAGTTCTAGCTACCTGCGTGACATCCGAGTCCAAGAAAATCAACAATGTGGAATGGCCCACTTGGATAATTGTTGATCAAACAAAAAAAAGGGAATAAGAACAGTCCCTTATACCAAAGTGGTTTCCTAAGACACGCGTGT
Organism: Harmonia axyridis; assembly: GCF_914767665.1. Classification (NCBI taxonomy): domain Eukaryota; kingdom Metazoa; phylum Arthropoda; class Insecta; order Coleoptera; family Coccinellidae; genus Harmonia; species Harmonia axyridis. Next base: position 22,407,278 of record NC_059508.1, on the reverse strand, counting down.
CAAGCTTTCGTCCCTGTGCAATACGATGAAAAGTGTTAGAATGAGAAACATTGAAGAAAATAACAAACGAATGAAATCAACATTAGAAGTCAGTCGTGCATTTGTGGTTACAGCAGCAATTGACCTTACCACGTGGGAGATTATAGCTACCTGCGTGACATCCGAGTCCAAGAAAATCAACAATGTGGAATGGCCTACTTGGATAATTGTTGATTAAACAAAAAAAAGTGGTTTCCTTAGACACGTGTGTCAAGCTTTCGTCCCTGTGCAATACGATGAAAAGTGTTAGAATGAGAAACATAGAAGGAAATAACAAACAAATGAAATCAACAACAGAAGTCAGTCGTGCATTTGTGGTTACAGCAGCAATTGACCTTACCACGTGGGAGATTATAGCTACCTGCGTGTCATCCGAGTTCAAGAAAATCAACAATGTGGAATGGCTTACTTGGATAATTGATCATTATACAGAAAGAAGGGAATAAGAACAGTCCCTTATACCAATGTGGTTTCCATAGACACGTGTGTCAAGCTTTCGTCCTTGTGCAATACGATGAGAAGTGTTAGAATGAGAAACATTGAAGGAAATAACAAACAAATGAAATCAACAACAGAAGTCAGCCGTCCAATTGTGGTTACAACAGCAATTGACCTTACCACATGGGAGATTATAGCTAGCTGCGTGACATCCTAGTCCAAGAAAATCAACAATGTGGAATGGCTTACTTGGATAATTGTTGTGTAAACAAAAAGAAGGGAATAAGAACAGTCCTTCATAGATACAATTGAATTGTAATTATTCATTTCATAGTAGAAACTGGTATTCGTCCAAAGAAACATGAATAGAATTGGGATTTTATAAATAAAAAAATATAAAAATTGAATATAAGATTCTAACATATGAATTTAGCAATAAAGAGTTCTATAATAACAATAAAAGATTCTACATTCGAAATTTAATGCCGTCTTCTTAATCGATTGCAGAGTTTATTCATTTGAAACCTTGCTTTCATATTTCATATGCATTGTCATTTCTAGACATTACTCTATTTCATTGGTCAATTATTGTTTGATTCTGAATTGCGAAACGACGAATTTTTCTATTCTTTTAAATCTGAGGTCTAAAAATGTAAAAGAATTGAATAGACTTGACCAATCCTTATTCAGATGCAAATTCTAGAGGTTTTAGGCATTTACATTAGTAAATGGTGGAACATCCAGAATGTTACCAAATCGAGGCCTATGCCATTGAATAGTTGGTATCCCAGACAATCGAAACTACTAGCGTACACCAGATGTAAATTATAAGCACAGACCTTTAACTGTAGTAAGAGAGAAATTCAATATATTCTGAGTTCTCATGTCTAATATCCAGGATAATAAAATTTAAAGAAATCCAATCTGACCTTAGACAGAACTTTTTTTTGAGTAATTATTCAACTAAGTTTTGATTTTCAAGTGAATTAGAGGACCAATAGAAGGAAGAAATTTTATAGTAATCAGAGACGAGAATTCTCCAAAAAAATTGTTCTGACCAAGGAAAAGGAATAATAGATTATAAAACGGAAATTAATGAGTGTTTTGTTTTGGGTCATTATAGATATAGGTTAATTCAGAGTTCATGACTGGTATATTTGTGATTTTTGTGAAACAAGAAAAAATTACATGATTCGAGTGCATGAAGTACGATCTTCCAAAATATCCTCATTTATCTAGGTTAAAGAAGTAGGAGAACGTAGCGCCGCTGAACACTGGGAAAAATTATAAAGTTTGGTCAAGTTTTTTTTTATTACATTGAGCGAAATTCACCTGATTTCCAGAGCAAAGAAAAAGGAATAAAGAGTCCAAAGTCCTGAAATAGCTAATACTGTTTATGGTTGATTGGAATTTTCACGAAGACGATCTTTTTTCCTTCTGAGATACTAGTTCTTGCAGAAATTTAATTTAAGTTTTAGGAAAAGAAATTTCTTCGAAAAAAACAAACAAAATTTTACATTTATACAAAGTTCGTTTATTAAAATATAATATTTATTTTTTATATACATATATATAACTATGTAAAGTCAATTTATCATATTCTCCCGAAATACAATACATGGCATTACTCATGAAACAACAGAAAAATATTACAATGTTCAGCATCCTTAAATCTAATCTGTACAAATTAACAACTATATCAATGAATCTTTACACTTCACACCGTATCACTCCTTCGATAAAATAATAAATAAGGAACTCTATCTCCTTGACGTTTAAGAACATCTTCTTCCGTAACTCTGTTTACTTTAGAGTCATCAAACCTAAACTATGTATTATACCCCGAATGGAAAGTATTTGCTATATAATGCCCATAGCTGGCCTCCTTTCCTACATGGTATACTACAGATATTAATTTATATTGTCTCTCCGCTGAAGTATTCGTCCTTCCAGATAATATTTCAGAATCAATCTGCAGATTGATGGGAAATTCTATAGTCTTCATTATTTTAGTGCAGCCATTCATTCTGTATTCGAAGCATTTCAAATGTAATACTAAAACTACAGGCAACTTCTCTATCATCACTTGCTGCCATGCTTCAACCGTTTCTTTCGTTTTCGATGATGTCAGACCATTTAGTTTGTTCTTGGTTGTAAGGCCTTCTAAAGCTTCAGCTATGTTATTTGCTTTCTTAATATTTAATGGCAATGTTAGGAATGGTTCAATATTTTCTGAAGTTTCGTCTCCGGTTTTATGGATTCTTGAACAGAGAAGTCCTCCGAATATATCACTAATCGGTGTCTTGTCCATTTGTATTTCTCTTGTTACATTCCCTTCGTTCCTAGGACCAATAACTTTCCAATCATCCACATCTATTTTCACTTCTTTTTTAGCTGCTTGAATATTTTCGTCATGGCTAATCAATTTCATTATTCCCATCATTTCATCATTGAGTCCATTCAACAGAAGGCCCAAGATTTCTTCGGCGTCTTCTTGTCGGCCTTCAACAAGGAAAGAATCGCTACGTGTTCCGTTTAGCATCGTATAAAACGATGAGGCCTCAAACGAATTGCCATTGTCTATATTGACGAAAGTTTGCTTCTTGTTTTTCTTTTTTGAACGTGACTTGCGTCTTACATTGGGCAGATTATCGAAGTTATTCATAAATTTACACCTGGAGTAGTTGAATAATGAAAATACATATATAAAATTGTTATTCAATCAAAGTTGCAAATTATATTAATTTATACTTACATATTTTCACTCATTGTTATTGATTTCAGTGCATTATTGTGAGTGAAGTTCTCTGATAGCCGTTTGAGGAGATTACAAAGTGGTGGGCAAGCAAGTAAGGCTTGTAATATTGAGTTTATATAACGAAAGTTACTTTTGTTTCGTAAACCCCTGGGTTTAAAACTGGTTTGGGTCCCATCAATTTTATAGTTCTTGAGAAATTCTGAAAATTAAAAAATATTACTAACCATGATAGAAACTTGAATTTTCACTGATATTTGTAGGTGAAAACCAAAGCATTCCACTTTTCATCAAGTAAAATGGGTTCAACTAAGTAAAATAATTATCTACTGTAGATGTAAGCAAATTGTTAGTTGAAAGTAAGATAAATATATAAAAAACGATATGGTTTTGAACTCACCTCCTAACATATGGGTGGCTGAATCTATTTTTTTGACTACTTTTGTATGGTTTAAAGATGTTACATGTGAATCATTAATTTTATTATCTATTTTCTCATTCGAAATTGTTTTAACATCTTTATCAAATAGACTAGCCCATGATTTTTTCCATACATTTACTGTGGGCTCCTCAATTTTAGATTCATTTTTATCCGAGATGCTACTTTCAATTTTTTCAATTGTCCTATTGGAAATTGTATCATTTTTGATTATCTCTGTATTATCTCTTGCAATAATTTCAACTGTTTTTACAGCTCAACTAGGGGGAGTTGAAGGTTTCGAATGTTTTCCTGTCATCTCATTCTGGATAAAAGGTTTTGTAATTGATAATCCATTGTAATTGATTACAGATTTTCTACACTCATTTTCTGAAAAAGTTGATATTAGTTGATTCATTATTATATTACATATTCATATTGACCATGAATAATTCTTTTAAGATCTCTATACTTACTTGCAGAAAATTTTTGTTTAACTCTACAGGGTAATTTGTATTCACTAGAATTGGTAAATAATATATTATTAATAATACCTCTTCTTCTTCTAACTGAGTTAACTCCAAGAAATGTAGATTCTGAAAAAAAAAATAACAATATAATAGTGGAAATCATTTTGGAAATTTTAATATTTCTGTATATAGTATATCCAAAGTCCATTGATATAGTCTATAAAAACGCTTGGCCAGAGATAATTGCAAAACAGTCATAAACCAGTAAGGCAAAATTTATATCCCTCAGTGGAAGCAGAAGGATGAATGATAATGATGTACAGAGTGATTCACCGCGATGGCTTATTGTTTATGGAAAACTAATAATAATTTTGTGCTGAAAATTAAATCAATTTCAGATTACTACCTTCTTATTTCAAACGGCACACCCAGTATATTAGTGCATTATCAGATAGCTTGGTTGATGATAATTTCAGCAATATGGCAATACTTGAGTATAAGCTGAACAGTTCATAAGTTGAAGAGATTCCTATAGATATCTAATGAAAAGTTTTTCGGAAAAATCTTTATTTTTTTATTCATTCAGTCAAATTTACGTAGATATAAAAAGAGAGGGGTCTCAAGCAAACTCTATACTTGAAGAGTTTTCGAGGAAAAACTTCAACTAAGGAAAACTGCAATTTCTCATTGAATGGAGTAGTCTATGACTTCCAGAAAACATGAAAAGAAACTAAAAATTAAAAACTTAAAAAAATTAAAAATTAAACAGTATTAGCTATTTCAGGACTTTGGACTCTCTATTCTTTTTTCTTTGCTCTTGAAATCAGGTGAATTTCGCTCAATATAATAAAAAAAAACTTGACCAAACTTCATAATTTTCCCCTGTGTTCAGCGGCGCTACGTTCTCCTACTTCTGTAACTTAGATAAATGAGGATATTTTGGAAGATCGTACCTCATGCACTCGAATCATGTAATTTTTTTTTGTTTCACAAAAATCACAAATATACCAGTCATGAACTCTGAATTAACCTATATCTATAATGACCCAAAACAAAACACTCATTAATTTCCGTTTTATAACCTATTATTCCTTTTCCTGGGTCAGAACAATTTTTTTGGAGAATTCTCGTCTCTGATTACTATGAAATTTCTTTTTTCTATTGGTCCTCTAATTCACTTGAAAATCTAAACTCAGTTGAATAATTACTCAAAAAAAAGTTCTGTCCAAGGTCAGATTGGATTTCTTTAAATTTTATTATCCTGGATATTAGACATGAGAACTCAGAATATATTGAATTTCTCTCTTACTACAGTTGAAGGTCTGTGCTTATAATTTACATCTGGTGTACGCTAGTAATTTCGATTGTCTGGGATACCAACTATTCAATGGCATAGGCCTCGATTTGGTAACATTTTGGATGTTCCACCATTTACTAATGTACATGCCTAAAACCTCTAGAATTTGCTTCTGAATAAGGATTGGTCAATTTTTCATCGTATTGCACAGGGACGAAAGCTTGACACGCGTGTCTAAGGAAACCACTTTGGTATAAGGGACTGTTCTTATTCCCTTTTTTTTGTTTGATCAACAATTATCCAAGTGGGCCATTCCACATTGTTGATTTTCTTGGACTCGGATGTCACGCAGGTAGCTATAATCTCCCACGTGGTAAGGTCAATTGCTGCTGTAACCACAAATGCACGACTGACTTCTGTTGTTGATTTCATTCGTTTGTTATTTTCTTCAATGTTTCTCATTCTTACACATTTCATCGTACACAGGGACGAAAGTTTGACACGCGTGTCTAAGGAAACCACTTTGGTATAAGGGACTGTTCTTATTCCCTTCTTTTTGTTTAATGAACAATTATCCAAGTAAGCCATTCCACATTGTTGATTTTCTTGGACTCGGATGTCACGCAGGTAGCTAGAATCTCCCACGTGGTAAGGTCAATTGCTGCTGTAACCACAAATGCACGACTGACTTCTGTTGTTGATTTCATTTGTTTGTTTTTTTCTTCTATGTTTCTCATTCTTACACTTTTCATCGTATTGCACAGGGACGAAAGCTTGACACACGTGTCTATGGAAACCACATTCGTATAAGGGACTGTTCTGACTTCATTCTTTCTGTATAATGATCAATTATCCAAGTAAGTCATTCCACATTGTTGATTTTCTTGGACTCGGATGTCACGCAGGTAGCTATAATCTCCCACGTGGTAAGGTCAATTGCTGCTGAAATCACAAATGCACGACTGACTTCTGTTGTTGATTTCATTTGTTTGTTATTTCCTTCAATGTTTCTCATTCTAACACTTTTCATCGTATTGCACAGGGACGAAAGCTTGACACACGTGTCTAAGAAAACCACTTTGGTATGAGGGACTGTTCTTATTCCCTTCTTTTTGTTCAATCAACAATTATCCAAGTAAGCCATTCCACATTGTTGATTTTCTTGGACTCGGATGTCACGCAGGTAGCTATAAGCTCCCACGTGGTAAGGTCAATTGCTGCTGTAACCTCAAATGCACGACTGACTTCTGTTGTTGATTTCATTTGATTGTTATTTCCTTCTATGTTTCTCATTCTAACACTTTTCATCGTATTGCACAGGGACAAAAGCTTGACACACGTGTCTAAGGAAACCACTTTGGTATAAGGGACTTTTCTCATTCTCTTTTTTTTGTTTAATCAACAATTATCCAAGTAGGCCATTCCACATTGTTGATTATCTTGGACTCGGATGTCACGCAGGTAGCTATAATCTCCCACATGGTAAGGTCAATTGCTGCTGTAACCACAAATGCACGACTGACTTCTAATGTTGATTTCATTTGTTTGTTATTTCCTTCAATGTTTCTCATTCTAACACTTCTCATCGTATTGCACAGGGACGAAAGCTTTACACACGTGTCTAAGGAAACCACTTTGGTATAAGGGACTGTTCTTATTCCCTTCTTTTTGTTCAATCAACAATTATCCAAGTAAGCCATTCCACATTGTTGATTTTCTTGGACTCGAATGTCACGCAGGTAGCTATAATCTCCCACGTGGTAAGGTCAATTGCTGCTGTAACCACAAATGCACGAATGACTTCTGTTGTTGATTTCATTTGTTTGTTATTTCCTTCTATGTTTCTCATTCTATCACTTTT